>NW_024080822.1:2541007-2641500 GCF_003009895.1 Hyaena hyaena
GCATAGGAGCACATGTACCCCAATGTTCATAGCAGCACTCTCCACAATAGCTAAAACATGGAAAGAGCCTAAGTGTCCATCAACAGATGAATGGATCAAGAAGATGTGGTTTATCTATACCATGGAATACTCCATGGCAATGAGAAACAATGAAATCTGGCCATGTGTAGCAACATGGATGGACCTTGAGGGTGTTATGCTGAGAGAAGTAAGTCAGGCAGAGAAGGACAAATATCATATGTTTGCACGTATAGGAGGGTTAGGAGGAACTTGATGGAGGAACAAGGGGGAGAAGTAGGGGGCAAATGGTGGGTGAAAGGGAGAGAGGCAAACCATGAGAGACTCTTGAATGCTGACAAAAACTGAGGACTGATGGATGTGGGGGGGAGGAGGGATGGGCATGGAGGAGGACACTTGTGGGGATGAGCACTGAGTGTTATGTGGAACCTAATTTGACAATGAACTATTTGTAAAAAAAAAAGAAAAAAAAAGAACTTCCTTTCCAGCGTATTGGGAAGTATCTTAAAGTGTGTCTCTACTAAGATTAGGGCACTGGCTAACTTTGAGTTTGACATTCTAACTCTTATCATCTGTTTTTTATATTCTATAACTAAGTAGTGTGGCAAAATCTTCCCAGTTAAAGCTCCATGAAATTTCTGTGTAATAACCAATATCACATGCCATCATAATCTATATATATCACATAGACAAATTAGAGTTATTAGAAAACATTACATTATATTATATTATCATTATTATATTAATATTGGATATTAATCTTATGTGAAAGATATAGCCTTTGTTATGGAAATTTCATTAATAGAAATTAGCTTAATAAATTGTAGTGGCTTTTATCTGCATACTCACGTCAAAATACTGTAAATTATTTAGAGTAGTAATTTTAACACACTGTTGAAAACATTTGTAGCTCTCTAGGAAAAATTAATTTTGTCACTAGCAATCATCAATGGAGAGCATAAGTTCTCAAAAATACAATTTATTGAAATTGTCTACAAGGCCATAAGGCTCCAGTCTTCTAGAGATCATTCTACAGTTAAAAAGAAAGTACACCAAGCAAACATTGAGTTTCATTTGAATTTCATTTATAATGAGTTTCACTTCCGTGAAAGCAAAACACATAATTATTATATAATAAATTATTATAACTAAATTATTTTGTTGTGACTTAAAATTTGAATTTTCAATTACTTTATACTCTATCTGTAATGGTTGCCATTGCAAAGTAAGTAATATATATTCATTTAAAACTTCTACTTAAAGAGCGCCATTTTCTGTTCTGCATGAAGTATTGACTGCAGCCACACCAACCAGTCCTTGGATGAATGAGCTCCAGCTTCCAACACAACATCCATCTTTTGCAAATGGCTTGCCCAGGTGCACAGGAAATTAGCATGCTTTGACATATGGAGATCAGTGTCTCCGCATCAGCGTTGATGCGTACACTTTCATACATCTCATTGTTATTTTAAGATTATTACTGGAAATAGAGGCCTTCTTTTAATCACAGCAGACATAAGTCCTTTTCACAATATTGGTTTTGGATCGATCAAATCTCCAAACACTGAAACTACTCTGGCGGATGGGTTGAAAAAACGAGGAATGAAGGAAAATAAACAATGAAACGGAGATACAAAAAACAGAGCAAGTTCCTAGGTGTTTGCCTGTCTCCAAGCACTCTCCTTTGTCCACACAACTTGGGTCCAACAGGTGCTGTCTGCAGTCAGGCTATGATCAAGATCAAGTTCTGGTCAGCGGAGAAGACCGCGGGAGAAAAAAGCCCCACTGAGACTGGCCCGGGCCTGAGTGCACAGCAAACCGCAGCTGTCCTTGGCGCGGTGCTGGCGGGAAGAGCATCACTGCTCCAGTACTCCGAATGGGTCCCAGCTCGCACCTCCGCCCCCCACCCCCACCCACGCGCGTGCCCCACAGCTTGGTTACCAGGCAACGGGCTGCCCCTGCACGAAGCTACTGGGGCAGAATGCATGGGGGAAGGCAGTTGGGGGGAGAGCTTGAGCAGCAGAAATGAGTCCGGGTAAGAGCTGGGCTCCCCTTGAGGAGGGGCCATGGGAAGTGGGTGGGCAGTGGGGGGTGCCCTGACCGCTTCACCTCCAAGGCCGGTCCCGGAGCGTCCTCTTCCTGACTAGCCACACACCCCGCTCTCCCCCGGGGACAGAGACGAAAGCACCGCCTGCACCCCCAAACCCAGCCTTTGCTTTCAGCTGCTGCGCCACCGCCGAGTCCCGCCGCGCTGCGTGGCCCCAGTGCGCCCTCCCGTGGTCTCTTAGGGCATCCGCGTCCCGAGTCGCATGCTTCGCCTCCCTTCTCCCAAAGAAACTAAAAGCCACCTATTATGGTTCTGTTACAGAGAAGCATCCGGAGGAAGATGAAGTTGAGTGCGTTCTCCTCTCAGCGTCCAAGATCCTAAATTCCTCTGACGGGGTAAAGGAAAGTGGTGGCAGTGAAACAGGTGAAATCTCCAAGGCCAACGAGTTATTAGAGAACATTATTAGAGAACATCCACTGGCAGTGACGTTTCTGCCTCTTACTATATATAGGCAAAGGGTATCATTGCCTAAATCCACTGGCCCAAAAGGTGCACTTCCAGATCATAGGTACTTCCAGTAACGATTATTATGGTACTAGCTAACACAGCACACTTACTTTGCGCACTTAAGTATATTCATTTAATCATCACAACAACCCTATGAAGTAAGTACTATCATTACCCGCATTTTACAAGTGAGGAAACTGAGGCACAGAGATTAACTAACTCCCCAAGGTCACACGGCAGCAAATGAAAAAGCCAGTAAGTATTCAGCAGGATGGCTCCAGAGTCCAGGCCTTAACCGCCATGCTATACACTATACTGCTTCTCTAAATATTAAACAAGAATGATATTTTGGACAGATGCTAAACATATATATACTTTAACAAAAGGAGCTACTTTTTACTGTAAATTTGTGTGGACCACCGGATATGGTATAGGGAGGATATATGAAATAACCAAAGAGCTATAATTCAAGCTCTACATAAACCATGAATAAGATGTAAATACCCAACTAGGGGTACCATACTGAGAATACCAAAGTTGTTCTCACTTCCTTGAGAGAAGCACCGGTAGCCTACACCCCTCTTGGAGGAGGCTGGTGGTCAGTGTGACATGCCACGGAAGGGGCAGAGCGCTCTGAGTAGAGCCAGTATCTAGAATGATGAACCAAGTTAGGACCCTCGCTTGCCCAAAACCCACACGTGGCATAGGGGTAATCTGGACACAGAAGCACTGAGAGAAGTGACCTCAGGTCAGGACAGGATTTCTAAATCTTCATAAATCCAGGACCATTCCAAACGTCTTGTCAAGGTCCCTGAACGGAAAGCTAGAGCAGCCACACGTCTCCAGACCAAAGACAGCTGGATGCGCAGGGACCACGAGTGTAAGCAACATCTCGATGGAGGCCAGCAGGACAGTGCACTGACCTGCGAGCTCTCCACTCTTCTGTGCCCCACCATCCGTGAGGATACTCAGGCATCCCTGTGCAGCCAGGAAACCTGAGCAGGGAGAAAGTCTTCACAGAGAGCTTAGAGGTTTAGTCGGCTCAATATTTACCTCAAAGAGAGCACTTAAGGTGAGAAGAAATTGAGGTAATCTAACGCGTGTCGTCTAACATGAGTGAGATTTGGAACTGTGGGGAAAGATGCCAGCATAATAGAAAATGAAGTTACTTGCAAAACAGCACATATGCTTACTTAAGAGATATAGTGTATCTTGCGAAAGCATAGGGGCTGTAAGTGCAGGGTCTAGCAAGGGCAAGTCTTCAATAACATAGATCCTAACTCAAGGGCTGCATTGGATGGCAAAATTAGGAGGTATGACTTTGTTCCCTCCCTTTTTCTGTTCTATCTACACCTTATTGTCACCATGTAACCCATTCTCTGAGTACTAACCTACAGAATATTAACCCTACTTGCATAAATAATACTGAGTTACAAGAAGCTAGGTAGTATTTCGCAGGTCTCTTTAACAGAGTAAGTGGTTATGCTGTGTAACCTTTGATTTATTGGAATGGATATATGAAGGATACACTTTAAACTTCAAGGTATCCAGTGTGGATTTTTTTTAGCACCCCCGTTCCACCCAAGTCTTCATTCATCTATCTATTCATTTATCCATCTAACAAATATTTTTAAGCAAGTGCTGTCCTAGGTGCTGAGGATCCAACAGTGAACAAAATACGCAAAATCCCTGCTCACATGAAGCTTACTTTCTGCTGGGAGGAACAAAGGAGACTGTGTGTAAGATGGGAGTAAATCCCATGGAAAAAAGTAAGGCACAGAGGGAGCGGGGGAGTATACGGAGTGTCAGAGGTGAGTGAGGAGTGTGCATTTTAAATAGGGTGGTAGGAGATCTCACTTGGCAGATTACATTGAGCAAAGACCTGAAGGAGATAAAGAAGTAATCAATGCAGATTTCTAGGGAAAGATCATTCAAGGTAGAGAGAACTGCAACTGTGCAGGCCCTGAGGTAGAAAGATGCCTTGCATGTCTGAGGAACAGCTGTTGTTAACCGGAGCAGAATGAAAAGGGGGGTGGGGGCAGAGAGGGATCAGAAAGGAAACTGAGGAGAAGGGTACTGTGGTTCCACACATAAGGATCTGGGGTATTATTCTGCACAAAATGGGAAACATTAAAAAAGCCTGGAGTAGCCATTCCTCCCCTCCATTGCAATTGGAAAATTTAAATTTATTGGATAGTTGTCATGTTGTTAATAACTTTGTAGTAGTGACTAGAGTAAATATTTCTTGAGCATTTAGTATATGCCATGCCCTCTGCAAAGGGCTTTACCTACAAACTAGATGCTAACTAGAGTTAATCCCTCATAGCAAGTGTGTGGCAAAGCCAGGACTCAAGCACAGGCAACCTAACTGTAGCTCCCATGGCAGTGCCTCCTGCAGACGGTGTCACACCTCATTAAGGTTTTGTAAAATAGTTGCTTCTGGGAATGAACTTGAATTGTCATAACAAAACCCATATTTGAACTTGAGAATTACAAAGCTTTGACTACAGAGTACCTAACATCCTATATTACAGCATTACTATGCTGCATTTTAAAAAGCTCATTTGTTCTCCTTGGTCTGTTAACTACACATATGCACTTAATACAAGAATATCTCAGAGATATTGTGGGCTTGGTTCTAGGCCATTGCAATAAAGAGAATATCACAATAAAGTGAGATAAAAAAATTAAAAAAATAAAGTGAGTATAATGATTTTTTTGGTTTCCCAGTGCTTATAAAAGTTATATTTATATTACTGTAGTCTTAATTGTGCACTAGCATTATGTCTAAAACATACCCTAATTTAAACATACTTTTAAAACAATATACATACCCTAATTTAAAAATACTTCATTGGGGTACCTGGGTAGCTTAGCTGGCTTGGTGTCCCACTCTTGATTTTGGCTCAGTTCATGATCCCAGGGTTGTGGGATCGAGCCCTGTGTTGGGCTTCTGCACTGAGCATGGAACCTGCTTAGGATTCTCAATCTCTCTCTCTCTCTCTCTCTCTCTCTCTCCTTCTGCCTCTTTCTACTGCTTATCCTCTCTCTCTCAAATAATAATATATATATTTAAAATATTTTATTGCTAAAAATGCTAGCAACATCTGAGCTTTCAGCAAGTTATAGTCACTGAATACAGATCACCATAACAAATATACTAATAGCAAAGATTTTTAAAATACAGAGAGAATTACCAAGTTGACACAGAGAAACAAAGTAAGTGATGCTGTTGGACAATGACACCAACAGACTTACTCGACAGAGTTGTCACAAACCTTTGTGAAGCACAATAAATCGAGGTGTGCCTGTATGTTGAATATGACATAATCCTCTGTAGGCTTCAGAATAAATTCCCCGTGTCTCTAATTACCTCAAAAGTCATATCACTGATAACTATCTTGTTTTTCACATTTTGTTGTTGTTGTTATTCATGTCTTTTATTGGCCCATATACATTACTTGTCTTTGGGTTTGTTGAAGCAATTAATCAGACAACATTAGCCACAGTAATGTCTGTCAAAGTGGCTAACCATAAAAACTCCAGCACCACATTCATCTGAAGGGCACTCCCAAAGAGGGTGACTGATTTTGCCCTTCTCATCCACCTTATACTATTTGAGGATTGCCAGTTTAACCTTCTTTCTCTTATTCTTATTCTTCTTGGGAGCGGTGTAAGACTCTTTCCTTTCCTTAGCACCACCAAGAGGTCTCAACACAGATGAAGAATGGACTCCTTTTGAATATTGTAATCAGACAAAGTACATCCATCTTCCAGTTGCTTGCCAGCAAAGGTCAATCTCTGCTGATCAGGAGGAATTCCCTCCTTATCCTGAATCTTGGCCTTCACATTTTCTATTGTATCCAAGGGTTCGACCTCAAGAGTGATGGTCTTCCCTGTAAGGGTTTTCAAAAATATTTGCATCTCGGTGGTCGTTCCACCACAGATGGCAGATCGGAAAGGAAAGCTCTATGCCGGCCCACAGGGTTTTCTTGTTTTTCATGTCTGACATTAAATATGAAACAGCTAGAAAATGTAATTCAATTTAATATGAATAATATTTCTTGCATTCCCAATAGAGCATAAGCTTCTTCAGGGTTGGGACCATATCTTCCACTCAGTCTACATACCTCTCAATATTGCATGCTTAACAAGGACTTAATAAATGATGACCTGTCACTGTGTTTCCTCTACTGTGTTTCTTTGGTAATTTCCCTCCCAAGTCTAGAATCACATAATTCTATTGCTGAATGCTAAGATTAGTTTTCCTTTGGAAATAAGTAGCAACCAAAGTCTCTGAAACTTATTAAGGGAAACAAAAACTTATTTTAATAGTCTTTAAAAATTGATAGGGGCATGTGGGTGGCCCAGTCAGTTAAGTCTTCAACTTTGGCTTAGGTCATGATCTCACAGTCCATGAGTTTGAGCCCCACATAGGGCTCTGTGCTGACGGATTACAGCATGTAGCCTCTTACAGATTCTGTGTTTCCCTCTTGTTGCCCCTGCCCTGCTCACACTGTCTCCTTCTCTCAAAAATAAACATTTAAAGTAAATAAAATTTGATAAATCCACCTGACTATTCTCTGTCTTCACTGAATCATCTGAATATTGGAGGAGAAAATCACTCACTTCTTAGTCATAACATGGATCTCAGCACTGTTTGGAAAACTTTATTTCCCCAGCAAATGTTTTTTCAAACCTTCTCCAAGATAACTATTTCACTCTTATTGTTTCCTTAACCCCCAAACCTCTCACCACTACATCTCAACTCATTAACGTAATCTCACACTACATGAAAATAGAAGCAATCAGACCCAAACTTCCTTCTTTCCTGCTCAAACTTAAAATTTGCTAACCTGCCTGCTTCTGTACCCATATTATCTGCTGTCCATCATTTTTTTCAAGTTTTTATTTAAATTCCAATTAACATACAGTGTAGTATTAGTTTTCAGCTGTACAATATGGTTATTCAACACTTCCATACATCACCCAGTGCTCATCATAAGTGCACACCTTAATCTCTATCACCTATTTAATCCATACCCCGCCCCTCTCCCTTTTGGTAACCATAAGTTTGTTCTCGACAGTTAAGAGTCTGTTTCTGTGTAAACTGGTACAGCCCCTCTGGAAAACAGTGTGGAGGTTCCTCAGGAAACTAACAATAGAACTCCCCTAGGACCCAGCAATAGCACTGCTAGGAATTTACCCACGGGATACAGAAATGCTGATGCATAGGAGCACATGGACCCCAATGTTCATAGCAGCACTCTCCACAATAGCTAAAACATGGAAAGAGCCTAAGTGTCCATCAGCGGATGAATGGATCAAGAAGATGTGGTTTATCTATACCATGGAATACTCCATGGCAATGAGAAACAATGAAATCTGGCCATGTGTAGCAACATGGATGGACCTTGAGGGTGTTATGCTGAGCGAAATAAGTCAGGCAGAGAAGGACAAATATCATATGTTTGCACGTATAGGAGGATTAGGAGGAACTTGATGGAGGAACAAGGGGGAGAAGAAGGGGGCAAATGGTGGGGGAAAGGGAGAGAGGCAAACCATGAGAGACTCTTGAATGCTGACAAAAATTGAGGACTGATGGATGTGGGGAGGAGGGGGGGATAGGCATGGAGGAGGACACTTGTGGGGATGAGCACTGAGTGTTATGTGGAAACTAATTTGACAATAAACTATTTGTAAAAAAAAAAAAAAAAGAGTCTGTTTCTGTATTTGCCTCCCTGTCTTTATTTTTTCCTCTTTGCTCCTTTGTTTTGTTTCTTAAGTTCCACACATGAATGACATCATATGGTATTGGTCTTTCTTTGACTTATTTCACTTAGCACAATACTTTCTGGCTCCATCCATGTCCTGGAAAATGGCAATGTTTCATTCTTTTTTACGGCTAATATTCCATTATATTTGTATATACCACTTTTTTTTTTATCTATTCATCAATCAATGGACACCTGGGCTGCTTCCATAATGTGGTTATCATAGATAATGCTGCTATAAACATCAGGGGACATGTACCCCCTTTGAATTAGTATTTCTGTATTCTACGTAAATACCTAGCAATGTGATTGCTGGATATTGGGTAGACCTATTTTTAACCTTTTGAGGAAACTCCATACTGTTTTCCAGAGTGGCTGCACCAGTTTCCATTACCACCAACAGTGCAAGACTGTTTCCTTTTCTCCACATCCTCGATAACACCTGTTGTTTCTTGTGTTGTTGATTTTGGCCATTCTAACAGGTATGAGGTGATATCTCATTGTAGTTTTGATTTGCATTTCCCTGATGAAAAGTGATGTGGAGCATCTTTTCATGTTTTTATTGGCCATCTGGATGTCTTTGAGAAAATATCTATTCATGTTAACTGACCATTTTTAATTGGATTACTCAATTTTTGGGTGTTGAATTTTATAAGTTTGTTATATATTTTGGATACTAGCTCTTTATCAGATATGTCATTTATAAATATCTTTTCCCATTCTGTAGGTTGCCTTTTAGTTTTGTTAATGGTTTCCTTTGTTGTGCAGAAGCTTTTAGTTTTGATGTAGTCCCAATAGTTTATTTTTTATTTTGTTTCTCTTGCCTCAGGCAACATATCTAGAAAGAAGGTGCTATGGCTGATGTCAAAGAAGTTACTGGCTATGTTCTCTTCTAGGATTTTTATGGTTTCAGGTCTCACATGTAGATCATTAATCCATTTTAAATTTATTTTTTGTATGGTGTAAGAAAGTGGTCCAGTTTCATTCTTCTGCATGTTGCTGTCCAGTTTTCCCAACACCATTTGTTGAAGAGACTATCCTTCCCATTGGCTATTCTTTCCTACTCTGTCAAACATTAACTGACCATATAATTGTGGGTTTACTTCTGGATTTTCTATTCTGTTCTATTGATCTCTGTGTCTATTTTTGTGTCAGCACTATACTGTTTGGATTAGTACAGTTTTATAATATAGCTCAAAGTCAGGAATTGTAATGCCTCCAGCTTTGCTTTTCTATTTCAAGGTTGCTTTGGCTATATAGGGTAGTTTGTGGTTCCACACAAATTTTAAGATTATTTATTCTAGTTCTGTGAAAAATGCTTTTGGTATTTTAATAGGGATTGCATTAAATGTGTAAATTGACTTCGGTAATATAGACATTTTAACAGTATGTGTTCTTCCAATCCATGAGCATGGATGTCTTTCTATGTATTTGTGTCATCTTCAATGTCTTTCATCAGTGTGGTGTAGTTTTCAGAGTACAGGTCTCTGACTTTAGTTAGGTTTATTCCTAGGATCTTATTATTTTTGGTGCAATTGTAAATGAGATTAATTCCTTAATTTCTCTTTCTGCTGCTTATTATTAGTGTCTATAAATGCAACAGATGTCTGTACACTGATTATATATCCTGTGACTCTACTGAATTCATTTATCAGTTCTAGCAGTTTTTTGGTGGATTCATTCAGGTTTTCTACATGTAGTACCATGTCATCTGCAAATACTGAAAGTTTCACTTCTTCCTTGCCCATCTGGATGCCTTTTCTTTTTGTTGTCTGATTGCTGTGATGGATTTCCATTACTATGTTAAATAAAAATGGTGAGAGTGGACCTCCTTGTCTTGTTTCTGACCATAAAGGAAAAGCTCTCAGTTTTTTCCCCATTTAGGATGCTATTTGCTGTGGGTTTTTCATACACGGACTTTATTATGTTGAGATGCGTTCCTACTTTGTTGAGAGTTTTTGCCATGATTGGCTGTTGTAGTTTGTCTGCAACTATTGAGATAATCATATGGTTCTTATCTTTTCTTTTATTAATGTGATGTATCAGATTGATTTGTGAATAGTATGCCACCTTGCAACCCAGGAAAAAATTCCACATGGTTGTGATGAATGATGTTTTTAACGTATTGTCATATTTGGTTTGCTAATATTTTGTTGAGAATTTTTGCATCTATGTTCATCAAGGGTATTGGCCTGTAGTTCTCTTTTTCCTGTGGTCTTTATCTGGTTTTGATATCAGGATAATTCCGGCTTCATAAAATAAATCTGGAAGTTTTCCTTCCTTTTCTATTTAGAATAGCTTGAGAAGCATAGATATTAACTCTTCTTTAAATGTTTGGTGGAATTCACCTGTGAAGCCATCTGGTCCTAGATTTTTTGGTCTGTTGGGAGTTTTTTGATTACTGATTCCATTTCTTTGCTGGTTATTAGTTCATGTTTTCTATTTCTTCCTGTTTCAGTTTTGGTACTTTATGTCTCTAGAAATTTATCCATTTTTTCTAGGTTGTCCAATTTGTTGGCATATAGTTTTTTATAATATTCTCTTGTAATTGTATTTCTGTGGTGTTGGTTGCCATTTCTCCTCTCTTATTTGTGATTTTATTCATTTGGGTCCTTTCTCTTTTCTTTTTGATAAGTCTTGCTAGAGGTGTATCAACTTTGTTAAGTTTTTTAAAGAACCAGCTTCCGGTTTTATTGATCTGTTCTATTTTTTTAAATTTTAGTTTCTGTATCATTTATTTCTGCTCTAATCTATATTATTTCCTTCTTTTTACTGGCTTTAGGCTTTGTTTGATACTCTTTTTCTAGCTCCTTTAGGTGTTAAGGTTAGGTTGTTTATTTGAGATTTTTCTTCTTGAAATAAGCCAGAATTACTATAAACTTCTCACTTAGAACTGCTTTTGCTGCATCTCAAAGGTTTTTGGCTATTGTGTTTCATTTTCATTTGTTTCCATGTATTTTTTAAATTTCTTCTTTGATTTCCTGGCTACTCATTCACTGTTTAGTAGTATGTTGAACCTCCATGTATTTGTAGTCTCTCCAAATTTTTTCTTGTGGTTGACTTCTAGTTTCATAGCACTGCGATCAGAAAAGGTGCATGGTATCATTTCAAGCTTTTTGTATCTGTTAAGACTTGTTTTGTGACCTAATGTGTGATCTATTCCAGAGAATGTTCCCTGTGCACTTGAAAAGAATGTGTATTCTACTGTTTTAGGATGGAATATTCTGAATATATCTGTTAAGTCCATCTGGTCCAGTGTTCCTTGTTGATTTTTTGTTTAGATGATCTCTTCATTAATATAAATAGGGTATAAAGTCTTCTACTATTATTATTATCAATTAGTTGATTAGCTCCTTTATATTTGTTATTGTTTTTGTTGTTCTGTTGTACTGTTTATTGTTGTTTGTTTTGTTATGTTGTACATATTTGGGTGCTTTCATGTTGCATGCATAAATATTTACAGTGATTATATCTTCCTGTTGGATTGTCCACTTCATTATTATATAGTGCCCTTCTTTGTATCTTATTATAGTTTTTGTTTGAGTCTAGTTTGTATAAAGTATAACTTATTGCTACTCCAGCTTTCTTTTGACATCCACGAAAATGACATAAATATTTCTCCATTCCCTCACATTCAGTCTGTAGGTGTTCTTAGGTCTAAAATGAGTCTCTTGCAGGCAGCATATAAATGAGTCTTGTATTTCTATCCATTGTGACACGCTGTGTCTTTTGATTGGAGCCTTTAGTCCATTTACACTTAAAGCAATTATTGACAGATATGTTTATACTGCCATTTTATTACTTGTTTTGTGGTTGTTTCTGGAAACTTTCTTAATCCTTTCTTGTCTTTCTTTCATAGTTTGGTTTTTTTAGTGATATCTTTAGATTTCTTTCTTTTTATTCTTTGCATATTTATTAGTGCTTGTTGATATATAGTTACCATTAGGCTTATATATAACCTTTTCTGCAAATAGCAGTCTATATTAAGTTGATAGTCATTCAAGTTTGAACCCATTCTTTTCTCCTCTCCTCCCCACATTTTAGGTATACATTATTATATTTTTATATCCTTTTGTGTGAGTTCCTTGACTGATTTTTACAGAAATATTCATTTTTACCACTTTTCTGTTTCCTACCTTTATACTGTCACTTTTGGTCTCTCCTTTACTCAAAGTCCCCTTTAATATTTCTTGCAGGGATGATTTAGGGGTCATGAATTCCTTTTAGTTTTTGTTTGTCTGGGGAACTCTATCTCTCCTTCTATTCTGGGTGATAGCTTTCCTGGATAGAGTATTTTGGCTGCAGAATTTTTCCCATTTAGCACTTTGAATATATTATGCCACTCTCTTCTTGCTTGCAAAGTTGAAAAATCTCTCTTTAGCCTTATGGGTTTTACCTTGTAAGTTAAGGACTACTTTTGTCTTGCTGCTTTTAAGATTTTTCATTTATCACTGTATTTTGAAAATTTAATTACAATATGTCTTGGCCTGCTTTTGTTGATTCTGATAGGAGTTATCTGTGCCTCCTGAATCTGGATATCACTTCCTTCCCCAAATTGGCTAGTATTTCTTCAAATACATGTTCTGTCCTCTTTGCTTGCTCTTCTGGGACTCCTATAATATGAATGTCATTACATTTGATGGAGTCACTGGGTTCCCTAAGTCTACTCTCATTTTGCACAATTCTTTTTTCTCTTTTGTTCAGCTTGATTACTTTCCATTACTCTGTTCTAAGTCATTAATTCATTCCTCTACTTCTTTCAGCCTGCTGTTCATTGCATCAAAAGAGTTTTTAATCTTGTTTATTGCACTCTTCGTCTCTGATTCTTTTTTAACTCTTTTGTGGTAAGCCTCTTATTGATGTCTTCTATTCTTCTCTCAAGCTCAGTGAGTACCCTCATGATCATTGCTTTAAATTCCCCATCAGGCATGTTACTTATATTTGTTTCACTTAGACCTCTGGCTTGACCTTATCTTGTTCTTTCATTTGGGATAAATCCTCCATCTTTGCATTTTATCTAAGACTCTTACCTTCTTCTCTGTGTTAGAAAAACCAGTTATGTCTCCTGCTCCTGAAAGTAATGGTCTTAAGAAGAAGAGGTCATGTAGTGCCCGAGGCCTGGAACTTCAGAGAGTGTCTCTGGTGTCTCCTGCATGCACTCTGCTCATGTTCTGGCTTCTCTGTCCTTCAGGCCAGTCATCTGCAGAGGCTCTCCTTGTGCGCTGTGGGCAGTGTTTGGTCCCTGGCCTGAATGTGGTGAGCTTTAGCTCACAGGTGTGCTATGGTATGCTTGTGAAATGAGATTTGTCACCACTTCTACCAGAACTGAGACCCTGCAAAACTCTCCGGTGGAGAGACATGGTGTGCACAGGGTTTTGTGCTGATCTTCCAGGGGAAGGGCCTGCAGCACTGGGACTGAGGCAAGCATGTTTGAGGATCTAAGTTCCACTGAAGTGCAGGGAGGGTGGTACTTCGTGTGAGCAAGTTAGGCAGCTAGTGTCTATACTGCACTGCTTCTTGCAGGTCATTCTGTGTTTATGTTGAAGGGTAGGAGGGGGTAGATATGGCACTGGCCAGCTCCTTTCTTCCTGAAGAGGTGTCTGTGAATGCTGCCCCTCAGGTATGTTCTCTGAGAAAAGCAAATAGCTCCACTGTGTGCCCTACATGCTCTTCAGATTGCTATTTCTACCTTGTCCCCCGGTTGTTTGCCTGCCTGCTCTGTAGCTGCAGCACAGTGCTCTCTGGGCTCTATCCCAGCCAAGTCTGGAGACCTTTACAACTCCAGGCTTTAAACCCAGTGACTGCAAGAACTCATGGAATTCAGCCCCTCTTAATTTCTAAAACATTAGCTTTGAGGAAACATTCTCCTTGTGAATTCCCGTGTTCCTCTCCCTCCCTTCTTACCAACCATGTCTCCTTCCCTTGCACAGCAGCCATGATCTGTTTCTTCCCTAAACCACATTTCCACACTTCCTATCATCATTAATGTGGCCTCTTCTCTCCTTTTAGTTAAGGAGTTTTTTTTCTGTCCGTCTTCAAGTTGATTTCTGGGATCTTTAGGCTGATTTGATAATCACCTAGTTGTATTTGTGGGACAAGGTAAGCTTAGGTCCTCCTACTCTAGCACCATCTTCCTGCTCCTGTTCTTGCTGTTCCCAGTTTCAATGGAAGAATTGTCCCTGCTCAATCAAAGCTCATTTCCTCTTTATCAAACTCTCCTGGAGTTCTCAAGTACTTAGTTTCTACAGTTAGTCTCCTCATTCTCCAGAGTTATTCTTCTCCCTTTCTATTATATGATTCCAGCAGCAAGCAGGCTTGTTAAAATCTCCGATGATTAAAAAATTTTTCTTGACCTTCACATCACTTCTAATATGCATGCGCCCTATACCACTAGGCACTCTCTTTCTTTCCACAGTAAAATTCAAAAACAGTTGCCTATACCCAATTCCCACAAACTTTCAGATCCCATTCTCTCTAGCCACTTCATTTGGGCGTTTGGGCCTATCACTGCACAGAAACTGCCCCTATCTAGGCTAGTAGTAATATCATATTTTCCAGAGACAGGAATATCCCACCGCCTGCTGATGTCCACTTTGATGTCTAATGGAAAACTTAACTTTAACATATCTAAAAAGCTTCCCTGAAAAATCTTCCTACTCCATTCTTTTCCATTTTAGTAAATAACACCGTCATTCATCATCCATCTGCTCTCACCAAAAACCGAGGAGTTCCTTCCTCTCTTCTGGCTGCATTTAATCCCCCAGCAATGCTGCTGGCTTTATCCCCAGAATCTATTCTAAATAGGTTGAAGGAATGTATAGTCTTATGTGGCAGTCCTGGTTCCAGGACTCATACTGAATTGAGAGAGTAATCGCAATCAAGAAAAGATTTCCTTAGGGTAAGAGGATATATTTCCTCTAGATTTCTAACCAGTCTCAGAGAATAACAACAACAAAACAGCAGAGATCACATCCTCCAACAGAGGCTTCACACAGCTCCAAACCATCTCTCTTACCCCAGACCTCCTCATCTAATTTTTAGGCTACAGAAAATGGATAGGAAAACATACTGGCCCTGAAACTGTATCTCAGAGGGACAGACCAATGGACTTTAGGAAAGATGTCAAGAGAAACCATCTACATTATGTCAAAGGAGACAGAAATTCTCAGCAGAGTTGCTCAGGTTGCACTAAGCCACATAAAAAGAAGCATCATGGTAACTACAATCATATGGTCAAAAAAGGAGGAAGAGATGGAGGGAAGCAAATATATGTAAAACCAGTATATAAATCCCATGTTCTTTCGTTAAAATCTCATACTTGCTCTATCCCTTTAGTATGTCTTTACATGTCTTTTGACCCAGTATTTCTTACTTGGTTTTAGTAAAAGAAATCCTGTACTTTGCTTTAAATTTACAAGTCCTCCTAACTGAGACAAAAGAAATCTATGCAGAAAAGGGAGGCTGGTCTTGCTGATGCAGAAAGGAGATGGACAAGAGAATTCTGGACAGTGAATCCATCAAGAATAAAGTTGAAGGCTGAACATATTTACAATAATAATGTCCTATCTTTGTGTTTAAATAGCTCTGTGGGAATTAAACTCACATAATAAAATGTGAAACATCATAAAATATCACAGTGTGAAAATAATATAATGAAAAGTAGGGAGAAAATGTGAGAGCAAGCATAATGCTAATTTTCTCATCATTTACTTCCTTTCTTAACAGGGAGTAAATCAATACTGAATACAATGGAAATGCAGGTTATTAAAAAAAATAATTCCAATCTCTTGGTCCTTCTCATAATATATTTACATTAGCTCAGAGGGATCTTATAGGAAATAATCTTGCATGTGTGAAAAAAATTTGAATACTAGTGATAACTTCGACTATTTGCAGTTTATTAAAATAAACATAAATGTAATATTGTTTCTCAAAAGTAACATGTATAATATGATTCCACTCTTCTAAAATCATTTTTTTTTCCTGCATATATGCATAGAGAGCTGACTGAAGGGAGAGTACCTAAATTCATAATGGTTAATTCTGGGTAATGGGATTCTAGGTAATATATGCTTTTTGATTTGCATTTTTATCTATTTGAATTCATTACAAGTTGTCCTCGAGTCTGAAAAAAAATTGGGATGCCTTGCTGCATTAGTCCACACCTCATTTGAGTTTTTGCTTTTCTTCAATCTCTCTAAGATGAACATTTCAGACTACCGTTTTATTCCTAGTAAGATGCAAATATCCAGATGGACTCGCGTCCTTACCTGCCTTCTAACAAAGGTGGGAGTCTTTAATTGGCCAAACGGCTCTAGGCTCTGAACCAGAGCCAGTCTCTCAGTGATGAGGGCCAGATGGCAGATAAGAGAGGTGCCTACACTTTGCAACCAGCTCCTATATCATCTGGTAGACTGTCATTCCAAAGGAGAGATGTGCTGACCTCTTTTAACACTTTCTCTTAGGGCAGAAATTGTCAGCCTAGAGGAGCATTCTATCATAACTCTTATTTCATTTGGGATATTGAATGTTTTTAAAAGTCTTTTAATAAAAATTTACAAAGCAAGCGAAAAGCCTATTTCGATAAAGAGGGATGTATGTCAGGAAATCTGCAAACAGTTTATAGTCTCTCTGGTTACAGATATATAATATATTTTCTAGGAAGGTATACATAGAACTATTTAGAACTTTGCTTAAAAGCATGACAAAAATTATGCTCTATTAATCCAATTTGTTTTCCATGGTAAGCAGGAAAAATATCACATGGCCATTTCATAGACAGAGACCTACATAGCACTTTGTCAAAGAGCTCCCATAACAGGATCATTAGTTTTGGTGTGTTTTTTTTAATGCAGTTTATATTGCAGAAATAAAGATATTTGTGTTTTTGAGAGTTCCAAGTTTGGCATTACACATTAATGGCCTATTAAAAAAGAAAACCACTATTACAACCTCAAGAAGGTATTTTGAGTCAAGTAAAAATTATTTGACTTCATTATGTGACTAATATTGGGTTCTTCCCAAGATGAACATCAAACCTCTCTTTATTTCTGTCTCACTACCCAAGAAAGTCAGGACACTTTGTATTGCAGTTATTTAAAAAAAAAAAAAAAACTTAAGAATTAGATCACACGGTTTCTCAATTTTGCTTTTTAGAATATGGCTGCATATCAGAATCAGAAAATCAAATCCAACCACAATCAGCATTGAAAGTAAGTTCATTTTCATTTCATCTTATTTTCTCCAAATACTTGTGTAAAAGCTGATCTTTTTCAGAATAAATACTTCCTAAATGCACATGGGTCTTCCACAAAAAAACTTCATGAAAATGGACTGGAGAATTAGCAAGAATGACTAAGAATGTGAGTCCTCTGACCCTCATGTCATCCTTTCTGGCAATAGGCAACTTTGGGGGATAGATATGAAAAGAAATAATAACAATTTCAAAATTGATCAATTTAATACCATGTTTAATTTTGTTATAGGCCCTTCAGCATCAACTGGAATCATTTCAGGCTCTCCGAATACAGACTTTGCAGAATGTTACCATGGTATGTTTCTTTTAATCTCTATATGGGAAATAGCTAAACTTAAGATACTACCCCACATTTCTAAGCTAATGATCATTAGCCAACTGATTAGTTTATGTTAGAATATAATAGAATAAGGTCACAATATATTCTAGGCTCAAAATTTGGTTGGAGGAAATTCTGTTAGAGTTAAATTTGGGTATTAGCCAAAAAGAAATGGCACTCACTGATATTTTAAAAACATATATTTAAAGTGCTACCCATATATAGTCTACAAATAGGAACTCTCATTATAAGTAATACGGGAACTCTAACTCAAGCTGACTTAGGGAAAAAGCTGAATATTAGTGCACATAACTGAAAACCTAGGAACAGTTCACCTGAGGATGGCTTACTCCACATTAGGAACAATTCTCACTCCTTATTTTGGTTCTGTTTTCCACTGTAATGGATTTTCAGACTCCATGTGGCAGCAAAAGGGCTGCAAGAAGCTCTAGGCTTTGATCCTTACAGAGTCCAGTGAGAGAAGAGATGTACTTTTCTCCTTTAACAGTTTATCCTGAGGTTCTTGGCCTGATTCTGACCGCCCCAGATTGGGTCACATGGAATGCTGGAGCCAATCACTGTTCAAAGGGAGGCAGTGTTCTGACTAGTTAGCTCTCAGTCACATGCAGCTGGAAGTGGGCTCACCAAAGGCATGTGGACTTCATCCAGAACAAGGAAGGGATAGTATGTACAGAAGGATGGGGTATGGATATTGGTGGTGCTTAACAGAACACATATTCACTGAAGACCTCATATAAACTTCATCCTAATATTCTTGTACTAAAAGCAACTACAAGGAAATGGAAAGAGAAGATAAACTCCTCCTGAGTGACAGAATAGATTCTATTCTGATGACAGAGATCAAAAGTCTCTGTGTTATTCAACAACGTAAAAAATCAAGCATCCAAAATTACTTGAATATAGTTCATAAAATTTTATTGCTTTACTAAATTAAGTTTTTCTGATTTTATTATCATATAATAAAGGCATAATTTTCTTTAAAATTCCTTTAATAATAGAGATTATAATAATTTATTTCATATTCTATATGATGGAAAAGAATTTTTATATGCATGAAATTTAAAGGTATCATAATATCTATTATTCCTATATATTCATAAGTTTATAATCTGAAATAAAATTCTAACATTATCCATTTATCTGTTAAAGGTACAGTCTGAAATTAGTGAAATCTTGAACAAAAGTATTATTGAAGTAGAAAACCCACAGTTTAACTCGGAAAAAAATCTAGTATTCGGAACATGCCTTGAAAAAACTTTGGTATGTTATTCTGCACAAAACTATTTCTATATTTAGGTACTTCAAAAATGTTACTACAACCAGTTTATCTTCACCTTGACATTCTTGCCTTCTTCGTGGGGCAAATGGACTGTCAGAGGAATACCTAAATGATCCCCAAGTAAATTGAAATACAAGGCAGGATTTTTTTGTCCTGTCTATCCACTTGGGAATTTTTTCTGTTTTTAGGATTGACCTAGTCCTGAGATGAATTCCCTAGAAACAGGTTGGATCCAGAGTCATTCTGTCTATGCTGATTAGAACTCGCATTTCTAGAATAATCACAACCCTAGAATCACCCAAAATAGGAATGCAAAAGTTGACCAACAGCCCAGAAGCATAAATATTCATTTCCCTGAAACTACCTACTGCATTTGACCTGTTGTTTCCACCTTCCCCGCGATCTACGGTGGTCACTTGAGGGATTCTAAATTTCTATTTCTGAAATTAAGGGGTTGACCCATGTATGTCACCCTGTGAGGAAATAAGTGCCATTTCCAAGCAAATTGTGATGACCAGAGTTAGAGACTTCAAAGTTACTGTTAGATTTTTCTGGAGAAAATTAATCATATTTGTTAGGCTTCTTTGCTGTAGAAATGGATAAAATGTTTATTTTGGTTATAAAAGCAAATCCTCTACAAAATATTTTCTTGATATTTTGTCACATGGCAAATGATTGTACATTTATAGTGTGCTTTTTATTGTCACTAGCCTATAAAGAATCAAGAAGAAATCTTTTCTTCTGAGAAATTTCATCATTTTGAGGAGTCTAACACTATTCATTCAATGGAAGAAAAATTCAGCAGTGATAGTGTTAACAGTCTCCCTCAAGGTATAGATATGACATCCCAGATAAATTTCAAGGACCTATTAACTCTGAAAACTTTAACAGACAATTCACCTTCAAACATAATTATGAACCCTTCAGAAAATTCTGACATGTTGAAGAATTATAGTAATCTTTATAATTTTCTACCTAATGCACCTCAAAATGTGATGTCTCAAGTTGATACAGTAATTCTGGACAAATCCAAAATTACTGAGCCTTTTCTCAAGCATGGATTTTGTGAAAATTTAGATGATATCTGCCATTCTATCAAACAAATGAAGGAAGAGCTACAAAAGTCACATGATAGAGAACTGGCACTTACAAATGAACTTCAAACTTTAAAAACTGATAGAAATGTTCCAAGCAATGGTAAATATGACCTGTCTTCAATTCACAAAGAAAAATTTAACTTTATTAAGGAAGAAAATATAGAAACTAACTTAAATGAAGATATGAAATCAAAGAGAATTTCAGAGCTAGAGGCATTAGTAAACAAATTACTCCCACTCAGGGAAACAGTGTCAAAATTCCATCTGAATTTTTGCAGGAAGTGTAAAAAATTGTCTAAGAGTGAAATACACAGGGGAAAGAGAAATGAGAAAAATAGTAAAGAAATTCCTATCACTGGCAAGAATATTACAGATTTAAAATTTCATTCCAGAGCTCAAAGACATACACTGTCATTCTTTGACCCAACAAAATATGAAATGACAGACAAAGAAACACAACCATTAGTGATAAAACAAGGACCAATAATATGTGAAAATGAGAAAACATCCAAAGTCAATTCTGTTACTGAGCAGTGTGTTGCAAAAATTCAGTACTTACAGAATTATCTAAAAGAGTCTATGCAGATACAAAAAAAAGTAACAGAACTGGAG
Source organism: Hyaena hyaena (assembly GCF_003009895.1). Classification (NCBI taxonomy): domain Eukaryota; kingdom Metazoa; phylum Chordata; class Mammalia; order Carnivora; family Hyaenidae; genus Hyaena; species Hyaena hyaena. Next base: position 2,561,938 of record NW_024080822.1, read on the forward strand.
AATAAAAATCTAGCCCTCAAGACAAAAATAAAGCCTCTTGTCTTTACCACACAATCTCTAATACAGAAAATTGAAATATATGAAAAGCAACTTAAGAATTTGGTTGAAGAAAAGAACACTATTCAGTCCAAGTTAATTAAAAAAGAAGAAGATGGTAAAGAATGTCTTAAAGAATTGAAAAAAATAATTAATAAATATAATGTTCTCATAGGACAAAATAAAACTCTAGAGGAAAAAAACAATCAACTTTCTTTGGAGAAGCAACAAATGATAGAAACATTAGATCAACTAAAAAGTAAGGAACACAAAACTCAAAATGATATGGCCATTGTCAATAATGAAAACAATCGTATGAGTGTAGAAATGGAATCAATGAAAACAAATATTCTATTGATACAAGATGAAAAGGAAATGCTAGAGAAAAAGACATACCAGCTTCTAAAGGAAAGAAACTCATTTGAAAATGAACTGAAGGAAAACCAACTAGAAATAATGCAGCTAAAAGAGAAGGAAATATTGGCAAAAACAGAACAAGAGACACTTCTTCAAATAATAGAAACAGTTAAAAATGAAAAACTTAATCTTGAAACAACATTACAAGAATCTATTGCTGCTAGACAAATGATGGAAAGAGAAATTGAAAATATTCAAAAATACCAATCTACTGCAGAAGAGAATTTTCTGAAAGAAATTAAAAATGCAAAATCAGAAGCAAGTATCTATAAGAATAGTTTGTCAGAAATGGGCAATGAATGTGAAATGTTATCAAAAATGGTAATGGAAATTAAAACAGATAATCAGATTCTAAAAGAAGAACTAAAAAAACATAGTCAAGAAAATATAAAATTTGAAAATAGCATCAGTAGACTTGCAGAAGACAAAATACTTTTAGAAAACTATGTAAGAAGTATAGAAAATGAAAGGGATACCTTGGAATTTGAGATGCGGAATCTTCAAAGAGAATATTTAAATCTAAGTGAAAAAATCTGTAGTCAACAGAGTGACCTATCAAAAATGAGTTATATTTCAAGAAGAGAGAAATTCCATTTTGAAAACTATGATATTTGTGAAGACACCTCTGGTCCTAGGAGTAGGCCTTTGGCTCCTGATTTGAAAGGTATGTAATATTGTGGTGGATTAGTAGAGATATGTATAAAATTGTGTTCACCTATTAGGCAATAGCCAGAGTACAATAATAAGGAAACTTTTAAGATAAATCCAATTTAGTCTTATAAGACTTGTATCCAACTTATTATATAGTGGAATTATTTAGGAATTTTGATATTTTGATAAAAGTCATATTGTTATTTTATTTATATTATTTCTATACATTGTATATGCACAAAGCAACTTTGGCAGGGAGCAGCATTTTTTTGTTTGTTTTCTGAAATATACTTGGCACTCTCACCTTAAAAAATTCTTTTTTTTTTTTTCAGGAATTCCAAGTCAGCTGTATCAACTGCTTTCATCCAAGATATGTAAATAAATTTCTAAAATCAATGTTTCAAAATCCTTTGTCCAGTATTTTTTTCCACAAAATTATTATAAATTCACTTTTTATAGGTTTATAATTACCTTGTAATTGATTAGGGTAATTTTTAGTTAGAAACTGGAATTAGGTGCATATTTTTATATTGTCAAGAACTGTGAACAGCCTTGAGATTTTAGCTAATGTTAGTCTGACACAGATTCATGGGTTCTAGTGGAAGACATGAGAGTTTTGGGTCAGAGATAAAGAGAATTTGTTACAGAAATAGCAGTAGCCAGAACACCACTTTTGCATTGATTCTCCAAGCCCCAATTCCTATAGACAACATGAAAAGGGTCACACAGCAGAACAGGAGAGAACTCTGAACTTCAGGAATCCAAATCTTTTGTGAGTGCAATAAGCATGTCTGCCCTTTGCTCTTGATGGAAACATTACCTTTACTATACAAGAAAAATAGCATACCTGCCATTGCTCCAAAGGAGACACTATCTTTAGCTTCCAAGACTGATTGCTATAGAAATAAACTTGTTGAATTTTGTCAAATGCTTTTCTGCACTTACTAAAGTGATCATGTTTATTTTTTTTCCTCTCTTTAAGCTGTAAATATGGCAGTTATATCAGTTAATTTTGAAACATTACACCAACCTTGCATTCCTGGGATAAACTCCACTAGATTACATATGTCCTTTTAATATATACTCCTTGATTCAATTTGATAATATTTTGTTAAGAATTTCTCCCTCTATATTCAGAAGAATATTAGTCTCTGTTATTTTCCTTAATGTCTTTACCTGGTTTTGGTATCAGGAAATCTAGCTTTATAAAATGTGTTGGGAAACATTCCCTCCTCCTACATTTTCTAAATGGATTACTACAGGATTGGTTACTGATATTATTTCTTCCTTAAGTACATAATAGAATTCACCAAAGACTCTGAAGTATTCTAAATGGGAAGGTTTTACATTACAAAACAACTTCATTAGTGGATATAGAACTATTTAGATTATCTATCTCTTATTTAGTCAATTTGGATCATTTGTATGCTTTGAGGAATTTGTACATTTCATATACATTCTCAGATGCACTGGCATAAAGTTGGTCAAAATACTCTGTATTTTTTTAAGGTCAAGGGAACCTATAGTAAGTGTCCCATTTTAAATTCCTGACATGGTAATTTAGAGATACTCCTTTTTTCTTGAAAGTTTTTCTAGAGTTCATTTGAGTTTATTGCTTTTTTTCAAAAATCAGGTTTTTGTTTTATTAATTTTCCTCTGTTAATTTTTCTATTTTTAATCTAATGATTTCTGTTCCTCTTTTAGGAATTTCCTTTACTATTCTTGGGCTCAATTTGCTCTTTCCCCAATTTCTTAAAGTGAAAGATCATGTCATGGTTTGGGAATTTTATTTTTCTCTACTATACACATTTAAAGATACAACTTTCCCTCCAACCATTGCTTTAGCTGCATCACACAAATTTTAATATGCTTTCGATTTCAATCAATTCAAAATATTTTCTCTTTCCCTTATGATTTATGTTTTGTCTTAATGAAATATTTAGAAGTGAGTTGCTAAACTTCCAACTCTGGAGATTTTCAGGTATTTTCTGTAACTGACTTTTAACTCTATTGTGATCAAAGAATATACTCAGTACAATTTATCTTTTTAAGTTTATTGAAACTTATTTTATTGCCAAGAATATGGTTTATTGGTTAGTGTTTCACATTAACTTGAAAGGAATGTATACTCTGCTGTTGTTAGGTGGAATGTTCTATAAATGTCCACCAAGGAAAAGTGGTTGACAGTGTTTGATCAAATCTTCTGTATCCTTACTGATCTTCTACTTGTTCTAACAATTACTATACAAAAATAGAGAAGTAGGTTTGTCTATTCTATCACTTTTTCTTTCATATGTTTTCAAGCTCTTTTAAGTGTACAATTTCAGGACAATCATGTCCTGTTAGTGAGTTAATCCTTTTATTATTATGAAGTGAGCCCATTCATCCCTGGTGATTCTCCTCATTCTAATGGCTTTGACCGATACTAACAGAAGCCCTCCAGTTGTCTTTAGTGCTTACATAGTATATATTTTTGCAAATTTTTACTTTCATATATGCAATTATTAAATCAGTAGAAATTTTTCATAGTCAAATCATAAATATATACCATGAAAACCTGATGACTAAATCCTAAAATATCAAACATAATGATGATGGTTCCAGGCCAAGATTGTGATACAGGAAGACCCTGAACTCACATCCTTCATATACACACCAAATTACACCTATTTAAGAACAGTTCCTCCTGAACAAAAACTAAGGGTCAACTAAACAGCTTCTGAACAACAAAAGACAGGATGGCAGTAGAGAACAGCAAGAAAAACAGAGGCATGGTAACAAAGTGACCGTCCACCCCAACACTGCAAATTGTAAACTGCAGTGGAGAGGGACAGTGCTGAGGGACCAGGAACTGATTCCTGTCCTTGGGCACAGAAAAACAATAACAACAAAATGCAGTTTAAAAGAGCAACTAGCATATAAAACAGACAATTCTAGAACTCTGCAAAACCATGGAGGAGCCGGGGGAAAGCATTCAAGATCACAGGGACTGGAGAATGACAGGTTTACATTCCCTCTCCACCTCAAAAACACAGTTGAGGGGTGCATGGCTGGCTCAGTCAGTTAAGCATCCAACTTTGGCTCAGGTCATGTTCTCATGGTTCATGAATTTGAGCCCCACATCAGGCTCTGTGCAGACAGCTTAGAGCTTTGAGCCTGCTTCAGCTTCTGTGTCTTCTCTCTCTCTCTGCCTCTCTCTCATTTGTGTCTCTCTCTCAAAAAATAAAACATTAAAAATTTTAAAAAAGTGTAAAAAGCCTAGAAATCCACAATTATATAGTCAATCTATGACAAAGGAGGCAAGAATACAAAACAGGTGAAAAGACAGTCTCTTCAATAAAAGGTGCTGAGAAAACTAGACAGCTACATGTGAAAAAAGAAACTGGACCACTTTCTAACATCACACACAAAAATGGACTCAAGATGGACTAAAGGCCTAAATGTGAGACTTGAAATCATAAAAATCCTAGAAGAGTATACAAGCAGTAATTTCTCTGTTGGAGGCTGCAACATTTTTCTAGATATGTTCCCTAAGACACAGAAAGCTAAAGCAAAACTAAACTATAGGAACTACATCAAAATAAAAAGCATTTTAACAGCAATGTTTTTATTTGCTATCAGTAAAACAAAAGGAAACCATCAGTAAAACAAAAAGGCAACCAACCTACTGAATGGGAGAAAATATTCACAAATGATATATCTGATAAGCAGTTAATGTCCAGAATATATAAAGATTTTATATACCTAAACACCGAAAGAAAGAAAGAAAGAAAGAAAGAAAGAAAGAAAGAAAGAAAGAAAGAAAGAGAGAGAGAGAGAGAGAGAGAGAGAGAAAGGGGAAGGGGAGGGGAGGGAAGGGAAGGGAAGGGAAGGGAAGGGAAGGGAAGGGAAGGGAAGGGAAGGACAACAATTTAAAAATGCAAACAACATGATTTAAAAAACGGACAGAGGGACCTAAATAGTTATTCTTCCCAAAACATACAGATGGTCAACAGGCACATGAAAAGACGTTCAACATCACTAATCATGAGGGAAATTCAAATCAAAACCACAATGAGATATCACCCCACACCTGAAGGAATGGCTAAAATCAAAAAAGCAAGAAACAATAAGTGTTGGCAAGAATGTGGAGAAAAAGGAATTCTTGCACACTATTGGAAAGAATGTCAACTGGTGCAGCCACTGTGAAAAAGAGTATGGGGTTCCTCAAGAATTCAAAAATAGAAATAGCACATGATCCAATAATTCTACTACTGAGTATTTACCCAAAGAAATAAAAACATTAATTTGAAAAGATATATGCACTCATATACTTATTGCCTCTCTAATTACAATAGAAGCAACCTAAGAATAGAAAGGAATGGAAGCAATCTAAGAATCCATAGATAGGTGAATGTGGTAACACAGATGGACCTAGAGGATATTATGCCAACTCAAATATATATATGTATGTGTGTATATATATACATACGTATATATGTATACATATGTGTGTGTGTGTGTGTCAAACTGAGAAAGACAAATACCATATGATTTCACCAATATGAGGAATCTATAAAAAATGATTACAAAATAGTAGAATAAGACCTCTAAATAGAGAACAAACTCATGGTTGCCAGAGGCAGGGGGAGTATAAGGGAAGGGGCAAAATGGGTGAAGGGGAATGGGAGAGATAGAGGCTTCCAGTTATGGAATGAGTGAGTCACAGGAATAAAAGGTACACCAAATATAGTCAATGATATTGTAACAGCATTGCATGGGGGCAGATGATAATGGTGAACATAGCATAATGTTTAAACTTGTCAAATCATGACACTGTACACCTGAAATTAATGAACATTGTGTGTCAAATACATTCAAATAAAAAACTAATTAAAAAAAAGTACTGATGCACATAAATGTGAAAAACTGTGGTCTCATATTTTATTATAAAACTATATAAATGTCATGTGTTGCTTGGGGGGCTCAGTCGATTAAGCATCCGACTCTTGATTTTGGCTTGAGTCATGATCATCTCACAGTTCATAATATTGAGTCCTGTGTTGGGCTCCACATTGACACCATGAAGCCTGCTTGGAATTCTCTGTCTCCCTCTCTCTTTGTCCCTCCCCTACTTGCTCTCTCAAAAATAAATTTAAAAAAATTTTTTTAATTATATAAATGGCAAAAACACAATGACTTTAGGTACTGAAAAAAGGACGAAAGGTGAGCATTGTAGCCATTAAATATAAAGAACTGTGAGACTTTTGATTACATAATAGAATACTTGTGTTAAAACCAATGCCAATATAAAACAATTCAACTAAAAAACTAAGTACATCCTTTTATTTTTAACCTGTGTGTTTACATTTAGGGTGGTTTTATTTTACAAAGCGTATATATGGGTCTTTTTTTATGAAGTCTGACAATTTATGCCTTTAAAGTGCAGTGTTTATTTATATTTAACATAATTATTAATATGTTTAATGTAATTAACTAGCATCTATGTATTTGATTTCTATTTTTCCCATCTATTTTGTTCCTTTTTTCTTTTTCTAACTTCTTTTGTAGTAAATATTTAGGACAACATTTTTTCTCCAACTTGGCTTATCAGAGATCTCTCTTTACTTTTTATTTTTTTAATTTTTATTTTATTATTTTATTCTCAAGTTAGTTAACATACAGTGTAGTCTTGGCTTCAGGAGTAGGCTCCTTTCTCTTCCTTTAACTTCATTACTTATTACTCTCCCTTTCTGTTTTCATTCTAGCTAGGGTAAATTTATTTCACTTTTTAAAATAAGACACAGGTTGTCCCTTTCCTGGGAGGGATTTACCCACTTTATATAGCTTGGAATCTTTCCCACTATCTATCATCATCTTACTTTACTAACTCTGACTTATAGACTTTCAGATCTATTCTAAACCATCCTTCCTTAAGAAGGCCTTGCTGATCTTTGAGATGAAGGTAGGTCCCCCTGGTATGTATTCAAATAGCACCTTCCAAGTTCACATTTATATTAATGCCATATCCTCTCTAAGTTTATAAGTGCCAAAAGATCATATCTATTTTGTTTATGGTTTGTAGCACCTAACATAGTGCTTGACACATTGTGTAGGCACTCAGTAAATATTTGTTGACTGAATGAATTAAATGTACAATAGTGGCCATATTTTCTCATCTTGCATCTCCAACTTGAATATTTTGTAATTTTTTGAAAGTGTCATGTTGTTTTGACTTATCATTTCCTTTCCTGGAATACCCTATGCCTTCCATTATCTTGCTAACTTCCCAATGATTAGTCAAAACTGGGATCAATACGTAATAAAAATCAAAGCTAAAGAATCAGATGGAAAACTTACAGACTTACATGCTTAAGCTAACAGTTGACAAAGATAGAAAATAAAATAAGGTACTTAATTCAAAAAGAGAAGAAAAAACAATTGAAAAGTAGATCTAAAAAAATTAGACCTAAAATGTAAGACAGGAAACCATCAAAATCCTAGAGGCTAAAACAGGTAACAACCTCTTTGACCTTGGCTACAGTAACTTCTTACTAGACATGTCTCTTGAGGCAAGGGAAACAAAAGCAAAAATGAACTATTGGGATCTCATCAAGATAAAAAGCTTCTGCACAATGAAGGAAAAAGTCAATAAAATTAAAAGGCAACCAACAGAATAGGAGAAGATATTTGCAAATGACATATCAGATCAAGAGTTGGTATGTAAAATCTATAAATAACTTATCAAACTCAACCCCAAAAAAACAAATAATCTAGTGAATAAATAGGCAAAACACATGAACAGACATTTTTCCAAAGAAGACATACAGATGGCTAACAGACACATGAAAAGATGTTCAACATCACTCAGTATCAGTGAAAGACAAATCAAAACCACAATGAGATACCACTTCACAATTTTAAGAATGGCTAAAATTACAACTCAGGAAACAACAGATGTTGGTGAGGATGTCGAGCAAAGGGAAAACTTTTGCACTGCTAATGGGAATGCAAACTGGTGCAGCCACTCTGCAGAACAGTATAGAGGCTCCTCAAAAGATTAAAAATAGAACTACCCTATGACCCAGCAATTGTACTATTAGGTATTTATCCAAAAGATACAAAACTGCTGATTTAAAGGGGCACATGTACCCCAATGTTTATAGTAGTGCTATCAACAACAGCCAAATTATGGAAAGAACCCAAATCTCCATCAACTGCTGAATGGGTAAAGAAGATGTAGTTTATATATAAAAGGATATACTACTAGGCCATCAGAAAGAATGAAATCTTGCCATTTGCAACAATGTGGATGGAACTAGAATGTATTATGCTAAGTGAAATAAGTCACAGAAACACAAATATATAATTTCACTCTCATGTGGAATTTAAGAAACACAACAGATAAACATAGGAGAAGGAAAGGAAACACAGGATAAAAACAGAGAGGGAGGCAAATCAAAAGAGATTCTTAAACACAGAGAACAAACAACCTGAAGGTTGAAGGAAGGAGGGTGGTTGAGCTAAATGGGTGACAGGCACTAAGGAGGGTACTTATTGGGATGAGCACTGGACATTATGTGTAAGTGAAGAATCACTAAATCCTACTCCTGAAACCATTATTACACTACATGTTAACTAATGTGGAATTAAATAAAATTTTAAAAAGAAAAAAATAGTATGTTTAATCTAAGCCTCATTCTTTTGAAAAAGACACATTATCATTATGGATGAAAGGACTGAATGGTGAAAGAACTGAAAAACATGTCAAAAGAAACAACCAGAAAAATTAAAGTTACCTTCAAATTTGTGAAGTTATCCTGTATAAAAGCATTGGGTTTTTTTCCCTATACATCTGTAAGTAGTAAAACAAGGGCTAAGGAGGACCAACTTTAAGGAGACAGATTTCAATTTCACATAAGAAACATTTCCCAAACTGCTGGCCAAGCATTACCACTGCTACCAGCCTGACCCAAGCCACCACTAAATCTTGTCTAGAACACTGGCCTTCCTGCTCCCACCTTACCCTACTACAGTTGATATTCCAAATATTAACCAAAGGGATCTTGTTAAATGTAAATCATGAATATAGCATGCCTATTCCAAAAACTTTCAATGGCTTCTTATAACACTCTGAACAAAATCCTAAGTCCTGACTTTGATCCTAAGTCCTCTAGATTTAGTTTCTATGTGATTCTCTAGTCTCCTAATGTCCTCTGCCTTTCTCAATTTACTATAGGCACATTGGGCTTTTTGTTGTTCCACAAACACTCTGAGATCATGCTTGCCTCAAAGTCTTTGCATTTGCTATTCATTTTGACTGGGACAACTACCTGCTCCCTAATGTCATTCAGGTCTCTCCCAAATGTCACATTCTCAGTCTTTCCCTAAACCATCCTTTTAAAAATAGTTCAAACATACCCCTATGAGTCTCTGTCTCCTTATCCTGCATTACTGTCTTCATAGCACTTCTCTTTACCTGATCTCTCTTCATAAACAAATATAAAGCAAGGATTTTGTCTGTTTCCTGCTGCATCCCAGTTCCCAGAACCATGCTTGGAGCATAGTAAGCACTCAATATTTGTTGAATGAATGCTAAATGAAGAAAATGTCATCATACCAGAGAGTGTCAGGCATAGACTGGGCATTCACTTGGTAGCAATATTGTAAAGAGTTTAGACAAAATGACATCTAGGTCTCTTCCTAACTTAAATGTAATGATTCCATACTGCTGTTTTCTGAAAAATCACATATAAATTTGGAAAAGATACACTACATTTCTCTTGCTATCTCCCATAGGCTTGCAACCTGTGCTCCTTGATAAAGTGTACAGAGGAATAAGTTGAAAACAGTTTTCCCCAATTTTCCTCCTTGTCAATTAATTTCTGCTCTATACTTGATTTCCTATAGGTAAGTAACTTCCACCTTCTGCTCTCTAATTCTGATATGGGCTGCAGAATGAATAATGTGACTTGAAGCCATTTAGGAAGAGTCATTATTTTTGTAAAAAATTGGGAAAGTGTCCTGGGGACAAAACATAGCAACAGGTAGTTTAAAGCAGCCAGACCACCCTGCTTTGTCACATATGGTTGTGCTACTCTAGACAAGTTACTTAACTTTTCTCTGCTTCCTTTTAATGTGTTAAATGAAGATTAAGTGATTAGTAAAAATAAACATATTAATATGTGAAACACATGGAATGGTACATGGCACACAGTAAGCATGATATGTTAGCTGCTGATTCATTTTTAGCATTTTAAACAAAAGACCATATTCAGTTATGACTGGTGAAAATTCAAATTAACAAATTACCTTGAAAATTATTTACAACAAATTACCTGACAGGAAATGACTAGTTTTTTTGAAGTTTTACATATATTTTTTATAGCTCATGAGGTATTTATTTTTCTTTCATAGTTTATTATCAAGTTGGATTCCATACAACACCCAGTGCTCATCCCAACAAGTGCCCTCCTTCATGCCTTCACCCCTTTTCCCCTCTCCCCCACCCCCATCAGCCCTGTTTGTTCTCAGTATTCAAGAGTCTCTCATGGTTTGCCTCTCTCCCTCTCCCCAACTATTTTTCCCCTTCTCCCCCTGCTATCATTGGGGTATATGTGCTCCTATGCCTCAGCATTTCTGTATCCCTTGGGTAAATTCCTAGCGGTGCTATTGCTGGGTCCTAGGGGAGTTCTGTTGNTCAGTATTCAAGAGTCTCTCATGGTTTGCCTCTCTCCCTCTCCCCAACTATTTTTCCCCTTCTCCCCCTAGTCCTCTGTTAAGTTTCTCCTGATCCACCTAGAAGTGAAAACATATGGTATCTGTCCTTCTCTGCCTCACTTATTTCGCTCAGCATAACACCCTCAATTTCTATCCACGTTGCTACAAATATGGTCAGATTTCATTCTTTCTCATTGCCATGTAGTATTCCATTGTATAGATAAGCCACATCTTTTTGATCCACTTATCAGTTGATAGACACTTAGGCTGTTTCCATGATTTGGCTGTTGTTGAAAGGGCTGCTATGAACACTGGAGTACATGTGCCCCTATGCATCAGCACGCCTGTATCCCTTGGGTAGATTCCTAGCAGTGCTAATGCTGGGTCATAGGGGAGTCCTGTTAATTTTTTGAGGAACCTCCACACTGTTTTCCAGAGGAGCTGTACCCATTTACATTCCCACCAACAATGTAGGAGTGTGCCCGTTTCTCCACATCCTCGCCAGCATCTAGAGTCTCCTGATTTGTTCATTTTAGCCACTCTGACCGGGGTGAGGTGGTTCACAGGTATTTTAAATGTGGTCTTCATGAAAATTTTCCAGATAGATAAGGCAAATGAAGAAAGGGTCTCAAGATTTGTGTGATTTGCTGCAATTTACACAGCCTGTCATAGACTGAACCTGATTTATTATCCTTAATCTATGTTCCACAATAATAACATACAAAAGGACCAGGAACTCTGAAGAACCAGGATAAGATCTCCAAAAATACATGCTGCTGTTTAACTTTCTATTTCCTGTTGGAAGTTCTTGTTGGTCTCTCTTCAAGTTATGCCTTTCTTCCATGATCAGGTTAACAACCTGAATGTTTCAATTATGAGCCTTAGACAGATGTGGTGGGATGGCTCCTAGCAGAGATTAACAGCTGCTGAGCAAGCCTATTTCTTCCATTATCCACTGAAGGTGAATGCAGAAAACTTCTCAAGTCATATTCAGGTATCCAATGGGAGGGAAGAAAACGAGATGCCTGAGTTGTCAAGAGATAAGATGTCAGCGCCCACTATCTCTTAACCCTTCATGTCAGAGTCCAGGGAAAAAAGTAGTTTCAGGGGCACCTGGGTGGCTCAGTCAGTTAAGCATCGGACTTTGGCTTAGGTCATGATCTCACCGTTCATCGGTTAGAGCCCCACATCGGGCTCTGTGCTGCCAACGCAGAGCCTGCTTTGGATTCTCCCTCTCCCTCTCTCTCTGCCGCCTCCTGCTTGTTCTCATTCCCTCTCTCTCAAAAATAAATATTAAAAAAAAGAAGTTTCTTTTTTTTTTTTTTTACAAATAGTTTATTGTCAAATTAGTTTCCACATAACACTCAATAACACTCAGTGCTCATCCCCACAAGTGTCCTCCTCCATGCCCATCCCTCCTCCCCCCCACATCCATCAGTCCTCAGTTTTTGTCAGCATTCAAGAGTCTCTCATGGTTTGCCTCTCTCCCTTTCCCCCACCATTTCCGCCCTTCTTCTCCCCCTTGTTCCTCCATCAAGTTCCTCCTAATCCTCCTATACGTGCAGACGTATGATATTTGTCCTTCTCTGCCTGACTTATTTCGCTCAGCATAACACCCTCAAGGTCCATCCATGTTGCTACACATGGCCAGATTTCATTGTTTCTCATTGCCATGTAGTATTCCATGGTATAGATAAACCACATCTTCTTGATCCATTCATCTGTTGATGGACACTTAGGCTAAAAAAAAAGAAGTTTCAAAAGAAACTAATATTGTATTGCTGCATCTTCAACACTAAGAGGCAATAAGTTATAACAAAACAATTGGTGGGCATCATAGTTTATGCCCCTTAAATCAAGTGTGTGTGTGTGTGTGTGCTTCTGTTACTGATCATTTCAAAAGTTTTAGTTTTTCTACATGCTTCACTATTCCTGTTACTGGTTTCTGCATTTGCTTTTCTGTAAACTGACACAATGCATTTATGTAAACTCTAAATAAGCTCTGTCAATTCTCATACTGCTTCTTACACCCTCCAATATTGCATAAGATGTGCATTCCCATCTATGAATATTATATAAAGTGTGCATTGCTATTAGAGGCACATTTAAAAAATTAATCATAGCCAACAAAGGCATAGGTGAAAATAAGCAATTATTTAGATTTTAATAAAACCTGAAAATATAGGGACACCTGGGTGGCTCAGTTGGTTAAGCGTCAGACTTAGGCTCAGGGCATGATCTCACGGTTCGTGGGTTAGAGCCCCACATCAGGCACTGCGATGACAGCTAGCTCAGAGCCAGGAGCCTGCCTCAGATTCTGTGTCTCCCTCTCTCTCTGACCCTCCCCTGCTCACGCTGTCTCTCTCTCTCAAATAAATTTTAAAAGTTTAAAAAATTTAAATAAACCTGAAAATATAAACCTAGTATCTCAAAAGAATACTTATATTAATAAGGTTTATTCAATAACATTTATATGAATTGTATTTAGTTATGTGAACCTGGTAAAACTATTCCTAAAGACAAATGTATTCCTTCTGAGTCACATTACACCCTTGATAATGTCTTTATGATGTTCATTCCATGAGGCCCTTTGGGTAGAAAATAAAGATTTTTAAATAATCTTTTAGAAAAAAGTAAATAGTATGAGATGTGAAAATAAATCTATATGGGGTTTAGATTTTACAAAAGTAAAAATTCTCTGTACCATCTGCAATCCCTTTAAAATAATCCCCCAGGGGGTTGAAAAGAAGGGTGTTGCAGCCGATATACATTCTGATTTCCAGCTCTGAGAAGCCGCGAATGGAAAAGGGACAAGTACTAAGGGAATCACCACGGGTCAAAAATAACTTCCCCAATACATTACACTAATAGATATTGTAACTCTCCCTTTTTAAAAACTACCACCACCACCTCCAATTGAATAAGGGCTGTTGATAAAGACCTCATATTGAATTACAGTAACGTAGTTAAATCGTATCTTTTAAGAACAACAGGTATTGTCTACAGTGGTAGGGCGGGTGAAAAAAAGATAATTGGGAACAAGAGAATAAGACCAAGAAGGGATGTTCTGGAAGAGGCAGCTTTGGACAGCCACAGATGCACATGAGAGGACACCAAAGACAAGCTTCGTCCATCTTGTAACTTTGTATCTGTGTAAGATACTCAACTAAAAGGGCATTCCCCATTCTCCCTCCACCTCATCCTGGGGCTGCCATTGACTAATATGAAGCTTTACACAGACCATAAATAGAATGTATGAGAACCACATAAATGGAGACATTTGCCTCACTTTAAATGTGCATACATGAATATATTGCTTAGGACACTTGGATAAGCCATCAATCCAATTTTCAAATACCTCCAAGAACCACAAGGTAAGAATTTAATGCGCACTTTCTGCCCTTCCAGCCCCAACCTCCACACCTGCTTTCCAAGCTTGCAGTTTTTTAACACTATAAGCTTTCAAATGATAGACTACAATTCCGGATTTTATAAAATGTATAAACATTATATTCTCCTGAGAAACAAAGATATAAGCAAAGATCAGCAATCACATACTAGATTATCAACAGATAATATTTATTCATTAAGAAATAGTACTAAAACAAGGAAGAATATTAGAGTTGCAGGCTTAAATATCTTTTAAATGGCTGAGATACCTGTTCCATATCTTATATTGTTTTCAAATAATTAGTACTTGATAATGAATTACTGGTAATCAGGACCTAGAAAGCTATTTGTCTTCCAGATGCTAATAGGACTGTACTGAAGCAGTCTTGTAGTTCTTCGAATTTAGTGCCCTAAAATTGGAAAATAAATGCACATTTAATTTTATAGGTGCAGGTGAATATATCTGTATATTCTTATAAAAAGGTTTTGTAATAAAAAATTAACAATCCAAAACCAAACTCTCTCATCAAATTAAAAAGCTTCACTTAAAATGTAGTTTAAGAAGGAAAAATTGGGTGGACACCTAGGTGGCTCAGTTGGTTAAGCATCCTACTCTTGATTTCGGGTCAAGTCATGATCTCATGGTTCATGAATTCAAGCCCCATGTTGGCATTCTCTCCCCCCCCCCCACACCCCTCCCCTGCTCGCTTTCTCTGCCAACCAGTTAATAAATAAACAAGGAAAATTATTTAATGGGACCAATTTTAAAAACCACTCAGAAGTTTATTAGTCTTAAAATTAAGGTTAAAAAAAAAGCTAAAACTTGATTTAGGATACTATTTGTGATAATATAAAAAGAAAGAGCTTTAATAAATTCAAATTTACTAAACAGAAGATAAACTTCTGATTTTCAAAAAAAGCAATCAGTTATTCTCTTCTTTGCTCCAA
Source organism: Hyaena hyaena (assembly GCF_003009895.1). Classification (NCBI taxonomy): domain Eukaryota; kingdom Metazoa; phylum Chordata; class Mammalia; order Carnivora; family Hyaenidae; genus Hyaena; species Hyaena hyaena. The sequence continues at coordinate 2,577,079 of NW_024080822.1, forward strand.
ACATATATATTTGTAGAACTTTCTCAGTTCTGTTCTCTGGATAGAAAAGAACACACAAAAAACCTGAAACTGCCCCTTGCTTCCCAAAACAATCCCATCTATTTGAGGGTGTGATAAAGGAAAGTATAATTTTACTCTCTGTTCTATATTACATAGATCAAGCTGAGCAGAGTACTGATAGATAGGTGGGTTGACAATGGATGAAGATCAAAGAACATGAAATAAAGACTCCACATATTTCAATTTCCACCAACTAGCCCCCACAGAATACTATGCCTGTAGCCAACAGTTAAATTATATAAATAATGATGGGCAGTCTTATTCTGGGGATAGGCTCATAAGACTGACATTATAATCCCTGTACACAAAGGATATAGATGTACTGAGATGTTTTTATAAAAGAAGGTGAATTGGGTGTCCTTTACTTAATCCATTATATGATTACGCTGAAGTTAGAAATACGTAAATTAGCTTAATTGGCATTAAAACTTTTTCAGTGAATAAATAGAAAGGTAATCAAATGAATTCTTCCACTTATTCATGATCTTGCACACACGCCAAAAGACAATAATGGATTGTCCTTTCCTAATTTATATTCTGAACTCCTGACAACAACTTTTCATTGTTGAAAGTGCACAAAACTTGAGTAAAATTGAACTTTTAAGATACTTTAATAATATAACTCACTCAAAGTATTATAATGTGATATTAACAGCATTTTTACTAACCAAAATAGTTCCTAGAAGATTTCGTAAAAGATTATTTTAAACTTAAGGAGAGAAGTCTTAAGTGTCATTAAAATTCCTCACAATTACTGAGAGCCTGAAGCCCACAAAGAGATAATAATTATCAAAAACTCCCTTTGAGAAACAATGTTAACATGTACTGTAACTGGACAATAAATATCTAACAGTCTCAAGCAACTCATAATAAGGTGCTATAGGTTTGCCTTAAAAATTATGCACAGAATAGTTTGGTACAAATAAATTAAGCTTTTTCAATTGGAAAATTTAGAAGATGGAAAAAAACTTCTAAGGGAGAGCTTCTAAATAAAAGGAGCTAAGATTTCCAAAGACACTTGGATCTGTCATTGTTTGAAGTGTGTATAAATAAAAGATATTATTTTGAAGGAATCTAAAAGTAAAAATAATTTTTCTTGGTTTATAGGCTAAGTGTAACATACTACTACCTTTTGACATTCAAAGTCATTATACTTTCAATTGGTCTGCTCTTTGGTCCACTTGGTGGATGGAAAATCTTAGCACCTTTGCTGGAAATCTGGCTTGCCAATTTAAGGGTCCCATAAGGGTCAGCAGAATGTGAAGGGTAAGGATCAAATGTTCCTGCCTTCATTCCACCAGCCTACAAATAAAAATGAGATAATTTAATGTAGTTTTGTAAAATGCTTCTAACAAAATTAGACTTTGAAGAAGTTCATACATATTTGTGTATTGTCTATGGAGTTGGTCTTACATTTGAAGTTGTCTATACAGACATACCTCAGAGATGATGTGAGTTCAGTTCCAGACAATTGCAATAAAATGAATATAAGGAAAAACCAAGTCAAATGAGTTTTTTTGGTTTTCCACTACATATAAAAGTTATATTTACACAATGCTGTAGTCTATTAAGAGTGCAATAGCACTCTTTTTCATTTGTGTCTAAAATTAAAAAAAAATGTACAAACCTTAATTTTAAAATGTTTTACTGCTGAAAATATGCTAAACATCATTTGAGCTTTCAGTCAATGATAATATTCTTGCTGGTGAAAGTTCTTGCCTTGATGTTAATAGTTGTTGACTACCACCTTCAGTGGTAGCTGAAGGCTGGGGTGGCTGTGGCAAGTTCTTAAAATAAGACAATGAAGTTTGCCATACTGGCTGACTCTTCCTTTTATGAATGATTTCCCCATAGCATACAATCAGTTTGATAAAATTTTACCCACAGAACTTCTTTTAAATTGGAATCTCTTCTCAAACCCTGATGCTGCTTTATCAACTAAGTTCACATACTATTTCAAATCCGTTGTCATTTCAACAATCTTCATAGCATCTTCATCAGGAGTAGATTCCATCTCAAGAAACTACTTTCATTGCTCAGACGTCAGAAGCAAGTCCTCATCCATGAAACTTATATCACAAGATTGCAGCAGTTCAGTCCCATCTTCAGGCTCCACTTGTGATTCTCATTCTCTCACTATGTCCACCACATCTACAGTTACTTCCTCCACTGGAGGCTTGAACACCTCAAAGTCATCCACGGGGGTCGGAATCAACTTCCAAACTCCCGTTAATGTTGGTATTTTGACCTCTTCCCATAAATCGCAGATGTTCTTAATGGCATCTAGAATGTCAATCCTTTCCAGAAGGTTTCCAATTTTTCTTTGCCCAGAGCCATCATAGGAGCCACTATTTATAGAAGCTAGAGCTTTATGATATGTATTTCTTAAAATAACAAGGCTTGAAGTTGAAATTATTCCAAGATCCTTGGGCTGACGTATAGATGTATTAACAGGCATGAAAACAACAGTAATTTCATTGTACATCACCAGCAGAGCTCTTGGGAGACCAGATGCATTGCCAATAAACAGTAATATTTTGAAAGGAATCTTTTTTTTTCTGAGCAGTAGGTCTCAATAGTGGGCTTAAAATATTCAGTAAACCATTTCATAAACAGATGTGCTATCACCCAAGCTTTGTTATTTATAGAGCACAGAGTAGATTCATCATAATCCTTTTTTTTTTTTAAATCAAATGTTTGTTTGGGGGGAAGGGGCAGAGAGAGAGGGAAAGAGAATCTCAAGCAGGTTCCACACTCAGCACAGATTCTGACGTGGTGCTCAATCTCATGACCATGAGATCATGACCTGAGCCATCCCGGCACCCCTATCATAATTCCTAAGGGTCGTAGGATTGGGGGAATGGTAAATGAGCACTGGCTTCAACTTAAAGTCACCAGCTGCATTAGCCCCTAAAAAGAGAGCTAGTCTGTCCTTTGTAGCTTTGAAACCAGGCATTGATTTCTCCTCTCTAGCTATGAAAGTCCTAGATGATATCTTCTTTCAATATAAGGCTGTTTAATCTACATTAAAAATCTGTTGTTTCGTACAGCCAACTTCATTAATTTCTTAGCTAGATCTTCTGGGGAACCTGCTGCAACTTCTACATCAGTGCTTGCTGCTTTACCTTACACTTTGGATACTGCAAATTAGTGGGCCTACCTCGGCTAGCTTCAAACTTTTCTTCTACAGCTTCTTTACCTTTCTCAACCTTCACAGAACTGAAGAGAGTTAGGGCCTTGCTCTGTAGTAGGCTTTGCATAAGGAAAAGTTGTAGCTGGCTTGATCTTCTACCCAGATCTTCTATCCACTAAAACTTTCTCCATCAGCAAGAAGTCTGTTTTGCTTTCTTATCATTTATGTGTTCACTGGAGTAGCACTTTTAATTTCCTTCAAGAACTTTTCCTTTGTGTTCACAACTTGGGTAACTGGCACAAGATGCCTAGCTTTTAGTCTATCCTGGCTTTTGATATGACTTCCTCAGAGTTTAATCATTTCTAGCTTTTGATTTAAAGTGAGACATGCAGGGCCACCTCAGTCGGTTAGGTGTCCAACTTTGGCTCAGGTAAAGATCTCAAGATTCATGAGTCCGAGCTCTGTGTTGAGCTCTGTGCTGACAGCTCAGAACCTGGAGCCTATGTCTCCCTCTCTCTCTGCTCCTCTCCATCTCCCAAAAATGAATAAATGTTAAAAAAAAAACTTAAGTGAGACATGCAACTCCTCCTTTCATATGAACGCTTAGAGGCTATCGTAGGGTTATTAACTGGCATCATCTCAATACTGTTTTGTCTCAGGGAAGATGGAGGCCCAAGGAGAGGGAGAGAGATGAGGGAATAGCCAGTCAGTGGGACAGTCATAACACACAACATGCATTAATTAAGTTCACCGTCGTACATGGGTGGCATTCATGGCACCCTTTCGAGCAATTACAATAGTAGTGGCAAAGATCACTGATCACAGGTTACCATAATAAATATAATAATAATAAAGTTTGAAATATTACAAGAAGTACTATAATGTGACATAGAGACACAAAGTGAGCAAATAACTGCTGGAAAAATCGTGCCAATCAAGTTGCTCAACACAGATTTCCACAAACCTTCAATTTGTAAAAAACACAGCATCTGCAAAGCAATAAAACGAAGTATGCTTGTACTGTTCAAATACCAGCAGTCTCCCTGCCACCAATTTTATGGGGCAAGACACTGTAGTTTCTAAAAGTTCTCTATTAAAATACAAATGTTTATAGGAAGGTAACATTCCAAACTATTATCAAGTATTAATATTTGTTTGTTTGTTTTAAGCTTATTTATTTATTTTGAGAGACAGAGAGAGAGAGAGAGGACGTGAGCAGGACAGGGGCAGAGAGAGAGAATCCAAGCCAGGCTGTGAGATCATGACCTGAGTCTAAATCAAGAGTTGGATGCTTAACCAATTGAGCCACCCAGAAGCCGCAAATATTAATATTTTAGTAAGAGTTTATCAGATCAAGAAGTTAGTCAAAATTATGAAAGTCCTGTACTTTGTGACCTGTACACAAAACAAACATTTGCTTTGACTTTTTAAGCTGGTTTACCACAATTTTATCATTATATCATATATAGTTACCAAGAAAACTCCATAGAATCTTCATACCCAATTTAAATAGGCATCTTTTATCTTACAATTTCTATGCCAAATATACATGAAAATTTTATTCAACGAAAAGATATAATTGGAATATTTCAAGCTTTCCAGATTGAGGACACATAGATTCTTTCAAAGAGCAACAAATAATAAGGAAACTTAAGTGAAATAAATTCATTAATAAAAGTAAAAGCAAAATGGAGGGATTAAAAATACAAAAACATAGGGATGCCTGGGGGGCTCAAGTCAGTTAATCATCCAACTTTGACTCAGGTCAGGTCTGTGAGTTAGAGCAACTTCAAGCCCCATGTCAGGCTCTGTGCTGATAGTTCAGAGCCTAGGGAGCCTGCTTCAAATTCTGTGTCTCCCTCTCTCTCTGCCCCTTCCCCCTTCTCAAAAATAAATAAATGTCAAAAAAAATTTTAAGTAGGGGCGCCTGGGTGGCTTAGTCGGTTAAGTGTCCGACTTTCGCTTAGGTCATGATCTCGCAGTTCGTGGGTTCGAGCCCCGCGTCGGGCTTTGTGCTGACTGCCAGCTCAGAGCCTGGAGCCTGTTTCCGAGTCTGTGTCTCCCTCTCTCTCTGACCCTCCCCTGCTCACGCTGTCTCTCTCTCTCTCCTAGAAATAAATAAATAAATAAAAATATTTAAAAAAAAAATTTTTAAGTAAAAAAAGAAAAAGAAAAGGAAAAATATATATGGTAAATAAATAAACCAAACCACCAGATGATGCCTTACAAAATAAATAAATAAATCTACATTATAATTAGGAATGAGAAAGGAGTAGACATATCTGGAATAACCAAAAATATAAAATAACATTTTTGTAAACTTCTATGTTAATAAATTTGAAAACATAAATGAAATTATTTTCAAAGAAAATATAAATGTCAAATCGACTGAAAAGAAATACAAATCAGGTAAGGTACCATAGAATAAATTAAGCCCAGAACATTTCAATGAGAAATTCTTTCAACCTTGCTTTTTGTGGTACTACTTGAAGTGTTATAGAACACAGAAAAAGAAAAAAAATCTCCCTGATTATTTTAAGACACTAACACCTACTTATACCAAGATAAAACAAAGCATACCAAAAAAATTAGACCAGTTACACTTAAAATTATTGTTGGAAAAATACTTAAAATATTAATAAGATAAAGTATTACACTTAAATACAATATAGCCAAGTGGAATTCATTTCACGCAATTTGTTATCATTCACCTTATAACAAGTCGAAGAGAGAAAAAAAATGGTCTAAATAGATTACACAAAAACATTCAATACCGTTCTACATACATTCCTGATTTATTCCTACTTCTGGCAGTAGGAATTTTTCCTATTTTTATAAAAAAATGAAAAACTAGAGTAAATTCAGGTAATTCAAAGTAAGGCAAATTCAAGTAAATTCAAGTAAGGCAAAGAATGGCCACTATTGCTATCCTTAGCAACTAGACATGAACATGACTTAAAAGCAATGAATACTGGAAAGGAGGGAGCAAAATTATTTGTAGATAATGTAATCACGTATCTGAAAATCTAAAGAGAATCAACATAATACCCATTGGAACATAAGAAAATTTAATGAAGTGGCCAATTATTAAATGTTTTGATAAAGACAATTACATAAGGGAATATATGATGGGAAAAAAATTGTTGACCAGAGCCTTAAAATAAATAGGAATAAAACATAAGACATATACATCTGTATGAAGCAAAATTTAGAATTCTACAAGGGAAATAAAGGTTTTAATAAATAGTTTATTTCTGATCAGAAGAGTCAAACCATAAATATGCTGAAGGGCACCTGGGTGGCTCAGGGGGTTAAGTGTCTGACTTCTGACTTCAGCTTAGGTCATGATCTCATGGTTCAGAAGATCAAATCTCCACATCAGTGCAGAACCTGCTTGGGATTCTAGTTCTCTCTCTCTCTCAAAATAAATAAAATTTTTAAAAATTAAATAGATAAAATAAGCTAAGACATCCAAAAATCTAAAGATTTAACTTTTTAGCAAAATACCAAAGGTCTTTTTCCCCCCAGAACTTTAGACAGAAGTAACTTCAGTGTTTTAGAGAATAAATATAGAATGGCCAATGTAATTTTTTAATCTTTTTTTTTTTCTGAGAGAGAGAGAAAGCGTGAGCAGGGGAGGGTCAGAGGGAGAAGGAGACACAGAATCCAAAACAGGCTCCAGGCTCTGAGCTGTCAGCACAGAGCCCGACGCGGGGCTCGAACCCATGAGCCACAAGATCACGACCTGAGCCGAAGTCGGACACATAACTGACTGTGCCACCCAGGTACCCCAAAACTGCACACATTTAAAATTTACAATTCTATGACTTTTGACATTTGTATGTACCCTTGAAACCATGACTGAAATCAAGATATAGATCACATCCTCTCCCGCCTAAAGTGTCCTCCTACTTTCAAAACTGGATTTCAAAAAGATAAAAGCTGAATCCTTACCTTGCTCTTCATGTCAAAATATATTTCAAATGGAAATTTAAATGAAAAAGGAAAAAACTAATAGAAGAAATCAAGAATGTATTTTTTTTAATATTGGTGATAAGGAAAGTCATTTTTGAGAATGTCATTAAACTTAGCACAAACAATTGATAAATTTCACTACATCAAATTATTAAGCTTCTGAACAGCAAAATGCTACAACTAATGTCAAACACTGAACAAGCTAAAGAAACTATTTTCAACACAAACAACAAAAGAAAATCCTTAATATATGAAACGATCTTACAGATCAGTATGAAAAAGACAAATATCCTAATAGAAAATCTGTAGGTAAAATGAACAGGCGATGGACAGAAGACAGAACAAAGTATAAACTAAGGTTTATATACTACAGAAGCATTTTTAGTTTTATTCACACTTGTAAAAGTCTGCAGAGTAGGAGATAGTTCATTTTAACAACCATTTCAAAACTTGAAAGACGGTCTGGCTTTTCATGGTTTTGTGAAAAAAACTATACCTAAGATCTAGAGAGATACTTGGAAAATCCATTATAAATTCAAATACTCTTGAAACGATGAATAATTATTTCATTGCAAGACCTCATTATTCTCTATACTAGCCAGGCTTTGTGGCTTTTCAAAATTTTGTTAAAACAGGTTTCACAATTCTTACTGTGAATAATAAAGGTGTGAGTAATAAACAAAAGTTTATTATTTACATAGGTAACAAAATGACTTGACATAGAGGCAACAGTTCTTTATAATGCTTAATATTTTTCATTCTAAAATTTTTTTTAATTTTTTTTTGTTTTTTTCTGAGAGAGACAGCATGAGCAGGGGAGGGTCAGAGAGAGAGGGAGACATTCTAAAATTTTTAACTTACCTTTTTACCAGGAGAAGAAGGCTTAAAGGGGTTTGCAAGTAATTCTTTCTTCTCTGTTTTCTTAATTGGTGGTAAAGCTTTCTCAAACAAATAAGGATTGGCGTCAAAATATTCCCTTGGGTAAAGATTTAACTTGAAAGGTGTTCCTTTAACTAAACTATGGTGTTCTTCATTCTCCTTCTGTAAATCAGAAAGTTTGAAATTATGTAACATAAATTATTCAAATTAAAAGTAACAAACTTTCTTTTAAATTTTAATATAAGCATGTAGATTTTTTAAATCTATACTGCTGGGTTCACTTCTTTAAAACATTCCTTTGTTATGTTTTGTTTCTATGATACAAAAGATATGCTTACTTATGAATGGATGAAAGTATGATTGTTCTGTTTAGATATAAATTTATTTGAAGAACAGAGATCCATGTATCACCTGAAGAAATCTAAATTAACTATCTGGATGATATGATGTAGTAAACAAAAAGGACTGGTTTCTAGTTCAAACCCCAACTCCTTCTTGCTTTTTAGCATTTCTCAGGGACTCTGGGAAGTTTACTTATCCTTTTAGTGCCACATTTTCTTCAACTGTAGATGATATAATCTCTCTGCCCTATGCCGCCCCACACACACAATGCTGTTGTAAAGACTAAATAAGATTAACTGCTTAAAGCACCTGGCATATGGTGGGCCTAAATAACTGTCAGTTTTACTTCTAAAAATGAGGAATACTTATTCTTTGTAACATTTTTATATATTAACTACCTAGTATTCAAGCAAAACAGAGGTCATTTTTTTCCCTCCTGTTTTGCAATCTTCTCTATGGGACAATACTTAGAAAATTTCTGCTAATAAAGAAGAAAAAAATGTCATGCTATGAAATACAGACTTGAGCAGTGACTGTAAAACGAATATTAATATTTTTTCCACTTTTTTCAAATATTAAATCTGGTATTTCATCATTCAACAAAAAACTGAAAACGTTTGGTAAATGAAATCTAAAATAGTTAATCCAGGAAGACAAATTTTCATTACCAAGAACAGTGCTATAATGTAAAAACTCCCTTGGGCAAAAGAAGAGGGGCCTGCAAATGAGGAAATACCAACCACTGTTTGATCTCAAACTCTATCGGGGTAAAAGGTCAAGGGTTGAGCAGCCTAGCTCCTCCTGGCTGCAGCAAGCTCCTGAGATGTAAATTTTTAGTGAACATTGTGATTAGCACGGTCAAACATTTTCTTCAAGCAACTGTTAAGCAACACCCACCTCTAACCGCAGAATTCTCGCTTCTGTACACCGGCTTTGCCCCTCTCCCTATATAAACCCTGAGCTACGGCCCGGCAGGGCTCTCTTCAGAGGACTTTTTGGGTGTTCACGAGGGGCTGTCTGGCTGGACTAAAATAAACCTGAATAACCAACTCCTTTTGTGTTTTGTGGGCTTTGTTCTTGGTGATTCTCCTTTGGAAAGGGAGGTCTAACAATAACACTTTCAGGACTTTTTACTCTCTTTTTGTATTGTTTTCCTTGGTTTTGTTTGTCCTCTTCCTTTCTCCAACCCACAGAAATTTTACCTCTTCTTTCTGATCGTCTCTCCCCTCTTCCACAGCTCAGTGGTAATGATAATTTTAACCATTCCATTCATCCTTTTGGGCAGTGTTTCTCAAATTTTAGTTCTCATTGGAGTCTCTTGATAATTCATTTCAGATACAAATTACCACGCTCTTCCCTCAGAGATTTCTAGATCCTCTTGGTCTGCTATATGGTCAAAAATCTAACATTTTTGGGGTGCCTGGGTGGCTCAGTCAGTTGGGCTGCCGACTTAGGCTCAGGTCATGATCTGACAGCTTATGGGTTCGAGCCCTGTGTTGGGTTCTGTGCTGACAGCTCTGCTGCTTCAGATTCTGTGTCTCCCTCTTTCTCTCTCAAAAAATTCAAAAAAAATTTTTTAAATCTCATTTTAGTCACTCCAGGTGATTCTGATGCAGGTTATCATGAGGCAAGGCTTTAAAGAATACCTTTTGCTAGAGTATGGTCACCTTTTACTGGAATGCTGTGTTTGTTTTACCAACCCCTTCCCTAGAGTATTCAGCGTAATATGAATCAGCACATACACGAGAGGAAGCTACTCAAAGCCAAAAAAAGAACCACCTAAGAAGACTAAAAGTAATAGTGTCTGGCTTTTACCACAGAGCTGGCAAGAGTTCTGGTTCCATCAGCTCTGCTGGAAGACATGAGTCCTAGGGCACTGGGTAGAGCACACAGAAAGGGGTGGCCCCCGCAGTACAGAGTAATCATCCCTAGATTGAGCACTGCTCCTGTACCACCTAACAAATCTGAAACCAAGCAAGACTTGAAAAAAAATCAAACTGTTTCCAAATCATTTTACTGCATCCCAGAACAAAGCCCAAGAATCTTTATAAGAATACAAAAATATACAGCACTCTACAAAGTAAATGTCACAATGCCTAACATCTAGTCAAAACTCACTAATCATGCAAAGCAGAAAAATCATGCAAAGAAGAAAAACTAATAATTCAAAATCAACGAAGAACACAGATGTTAGTTGAGAAGGAAACTGAAACAGCAATTAAACTGTATTCTATACACTCATAAAGCCACACAGAAACACATAAGATATAAAACACTCAAACAGAACTCCCTGAGAGCAAAAGTACAACGTGTGAGATTAGAAATACACAGGATATTGCAGATGGGACACTGCAAAAGAACAGATTAGTGGCCTTGAGGACACAGGAAAAGAAACAATTCAAAATAAAATACAGAGAAGGAAAAAAGAGAATTAAAAAAAAAAGAAGGAAACAGAGCACTGGTAAACTGTGAGGAATTTCAAAAGACCTAATGCATATGTACTATGAAAGAGAGGAGAAAGATGGAAGGGCAGAAAAAATAACTCAAGAAATAATAGCTGAAAATATTCCAAATGTGATGAAAACTATAAACCCACAGATCCAAGAAGCTCAATAAACCCCAAGCACAAGAAGCAAGATGAAAATATGACCAAGGCATATCATAATCAAATTGCTCAAATGAGTGATAAAGAGATCTGAAAAGAAACCAGAGGGAAAAAAACAGTACGTAGAGAAGAACAAAATCCAACATGACAGGGCATCTCTTGTCAGAAACAAGCAAGAATGAAGTGGAGTAATCTGTTTAAAATTCTAAAAGAAGGGGCACCTGGGGGCTCAGTCCCATAAGCACAGGTCACGATCTCCCTCTGTCATAACCTTGCTCAGGTTCACAAGTCCAAGCCCCCAACTGGGTCCTGAGAGGTCGGTCAGCACACAGCGCAGAGCCTGCTTTGGATTCTGTGTCTCCCTCTCTCTCTGCCCCTCCCTTGCTCGTACTCTCTCTCTCTCAAAAATTAAACATTAAAAATTTTTTAATAAAAAAATTAAGATTAAAAATTAAATTCTAAAAGAAAAAGCAAGAGTGCATTTTTAAAATTATCTTCAGAATTAATTTTAGAAAGTCCAGGGATATAAAATATCTTACTTACGAATAATAAGTTTTGAAAATAAAAAAGAACTTTTTACTATAAGGAAAGTATCTTATCACATAAAATTTAGGATAAAATTGCCTTGTATATATTTATATCACGTATTATTATTATTCCTACAGATTAAAAGCAGTTTACACATTAATTTTCTAATAATCCACACATAGAAACAAAGATGCTTATTACATGACCAAGGTTTCTGCCCAATTTAATAGAAAACTGTTCCTGAGTTTGGACACTGCCTTATAAAAATGGCCACTATCCTTCTACCTCGTAGCCCTACTGTTGCTTAAAGTCACCACTTCGAAATTGTTGAAGACTGCATGCCTAAAACAAAAATAAACTAATATAATGTTTGCCATTTAATTTCTGTTGCTTAATGTCCAAACTTGACTTTTCATTAAAACCAGCTTTTTTAAGTTATACTGAAATTGTTAAATTATGTTAAAACTGTCCCAAAATTTATGCGTTCCTCATTCTCACTCAGGCATTGTGCATATAAGTGACTATGTTTCATTCTAAGTCAAATAGTATATAAAATGAGTGTAGAGGCATATACCAGTACATTCCGTTTTTATTTCTGTGCTTTAGTAGAGAGTACCCTCCCCTCACCCTATCACTCTCTCTTCTGTAGGTGTTCATCCATTCTCTACTTTCCATCTTCTCCTTCCTCCCCGTCACTCCTTCATTCCACTACTGTCTTAGGCACAAGATTTTAGGGTGTGGTGGTGTCATAAAGGTTAGAACATGACTTTTCTACTCAAAAATAGGACATAGCTGATCAGGCCAAGTAAGAAAGGTGTCACAGCTAGTTTAGAGAGAGATAAGGTAGATGTAGTAAATTATAGCAAGAGCCAAAAGCTCATCCTGGGAAGAGCTGAGAAGATCTACAGCAAGATGTGGAAATTGAATATTAAAAAGGTAAAATTATCACAATTCATAGATATTAGTCTACCATTGCCCTAGTAAATAAAACAATCCCTAAATAGATCACAAATGAATTCTCAACATCAACTAAGAGAAAGATGGAATGAAGTTAAAATTAGATTATTTTACCTTAAAATTTAGTTTGGCTGCATCGTAGAAATCAGCAGAGTGTGAAAACTGTTTACCTATGGTAACATTTGCATAGCTAAGGAAGAAAATTAAGTAATGGTGACTTCATGGTTCAGAAATTTTAAAGTTTATTTAACTTCAAATTATATGAAAGCATGTAAAGTATCTTACCCATATCCTGTTCCTTTCTTTCCCGGGTTTGTGTATAAATTCTTTCCAGGGACCTGATATTTGTCTTTGGGTTTTGCCTGTGCACTGAAGAATGGCACCGGACCGCCAATTGTGCCATAATAGCTTCCTAACCCGCATCTTAAGTCCAGTTTTTAAAAAACACAGCAAATTAAAACAGCAAATTTTGTGTTATATATATTTGACCACAATTTACAAAAAAATCACTGAAAAAGGAGCAAAATATATGCAATGGAATTGACTTGCCAACGCTGTTAAGAAAAAAACAACCATTCTGTTTAGTTTTTAGTCTTATTTCCCCCATTTTTCAAAGTCACAAATTTTGAGATGAGGTAGTGGTTTTAACTTTTTATGCTTATTTTAAATGTTCCACATAAACAAAATTTCAGAATCTCTAGGAAGTGAAAATAGTTTCCATTAATTCAGAAGATTACAGTTTTACTACCCTCAGGAAAAAAAAAATAGCACAAGCACAAAATCAGCCTTCAACCAATCCTGGTCTACTATAAATTCTACATAGAGACAGTCAACATTATAGAGTGTGCATTAACATCTTATCATAAAGCTCAACCAAATACTATGATGTAACAGACTATATGATTTTCTTTGTTTAATGGTTTAAGGGTAAAAAAAAAAAAAGAACCTTCACATTGACAACTGTCGCAACTAAAATATTGCTAAACTCCATGCATTATCTTCAAAATAATTTTTAAATAACATGTCTTGATAAGTTACTTTTTATCAAAAAAAGACTTCACCTAATTTTACAATTTTTATTTAAACTTTTAAAAAAAAATTTGCAAAGCAGAAAAAACAGTGTAGAGCACAGATATGATGACCCAAGGAGGGTTTTTCAAGGTTTTCAAACAAATTTATTTGCATTATTTAGCTGGCTTTTTATTATATAAATTAATAGCAGTGACATAAGCATAAATTTAATGACTCTTAAAAAACCCATCATACTTAAGTCCTCCAGAAAAAAACACTTAATTTGGGCTAGAGAGAAAGGTGCAGAACATGAATTCATGACTTTTCCCCCAAACACTTACGGCTTTTTATCTCCACTACTAGGGAGGAAGGCTTTCCCTAGATTTTTTTTGGCTTCTTCCATCATATGCCGTCTCCTCACTTGATTCAGATTTACATAGCCTTCACCTTCAAATATCCTTACAAAATGGGGATCAAAATAACCTGCCTGGAGATTTGACATTTCTTTGGATCCCCCAGGTAGCATCTGCTTATTTTTGCTTGCAGCCTCATTAAAGGGTCCTTTAAAAATAAATTAATTAAATTTATTTTTATAATTTAAAATTAATTAGTTAAATTTATTTTTATAATTTAAAAATAATAAAATATGTTTATTTAAATTATAAAAACAAATTATTTTTTATTTAATATATAAATAATTAAAATTATTTAAAAAACATTTAAATTATTTTAAAAAATAATTAAAAATAAATTAATTAAAAAAAAACAAATTACCATAATCTTGAGCTCACTAATAATAAACATGAAAAACAACTGAGAAAAGTTTCAAACTTTGATTGGGGCCAGTGAGTTTGGGGCTCTAAAATGCTGTCCCAAAATGCTCACCGAAAGCTCTGTTACAGACCACATTGACAATAAGACCTAAGAGGTTTCCATCACAACATTTTAATAATTAGATCAAGGTCTTGGTTATGGACTCTGAATTTTAGAGCTGGGAGAGACCCTAACAATCATCTAATCTAATGTTTCCTCATCTACATACTAGGAAGCACCATGTGAGATTATAAGTACGTGTGTGTGTGTGTGTGTGTGTGTGTTTAGGTTGAAGGGAAGGCAGTTCCATACTCAAACTGCGTGTGTGTGTTTGGGGTGTGTGTGTTTAAGTTGAAGGGAAGGCAGTTCAATACTCAAACTGCGTGTGCGTGTGTTTGGGGTGGGTGTGTGTGTGTGTGTGTGTTTAGGTTGAAGGGAAGGCAGTTCCATACTCAAACTGAGGCAGTTCCCCTACTGGATATGTACTCAAGACACATGAATGTCTATATCCACTAATAGGTATGAACCAGAATGTTCATAGCAGTTTCATTCATAATATTCAAATACAGGAAATAACGCAAATATCCACCAACAGGAAAACAGATAAATAAATGTGTTATATTTATACAATGAAATACTACTGGCCCAGTAATTTTTTAAAAGGCTGTTTTTATAAATATTTAGAACTTCTATTATAACTTCCATCTGGAAGACCTCTCTATTTGGGAAGTCGTTCACCAATGTGAAAACTTTTTTGAAGTGCAAAGAATCCTTAAATCAGCTAGTTATTTAAATATGAATTTATATCACTGATTTTTAACTTAAATTTTTGAAAAGGTAATATATTCACATGGTTCCAAATTTAGTAATATGTGTTTTTACAATAAATTTTCCTCCCACACTCAGCCACCCAATTCCTCTCCCACAGAAATTCATGATATTTATTTTGTTTTCCAGAGAATATTTAGGCATGTTCCAATTAATACTTTCATATATATCGTTTTCCATTTTTAACGTTTAGCATGCTATTTAGTAAACTATTCTGCACCTTGATTTTTTTTTTATTTATTTAACAATATATCTTGGAGGTGTTTCAGGTCAGTTGTATTCTAATTGTAACAAGGAAGTCATTGAATAGCCAAAAATTTAACTAATACATATAAAATGTTTATTTACGTTAGCTCTTTTTATTATTTAAAGGACTCTCTAAAACTCCCTCAACTATTCACATAGTGTAGTCTTTCATTCTCCAAGAAAATAATTACAGCTAGCGTTTGGGATGCAAATGTAAATGCTGCTTGCATAGGAGAGTGTCCCACTGAGCAAAAACAAAATAAGCTAAAAACAAAATATTCTGAGAGAAAACTTGCCCTGCACCTTTGGAAAGAAGTAAAATTACTTACGAAGAAAATATATGAAAGTAGGGTATCCCAATGAAAGAAGTTTTCTGCTCTTACAAAAGTTCTCTCTCAAATGTATTGAAATTTACAAGTTTATTCAACTTTAAACTTAATGCTTTAGGGGGAGCCTGGGTGGTTTACTGGGTCAAGCGTCTGATTCTTCATTTTGGCTCAGGTGAGCATCTTACAGTTCAGTGGATTCTCTTTCTCTCTCAAAATAAAAAAATATATATACTTAATTAAAAAGTATATTTTTAAGTATATTATTTTAATGCTTTAAGATATAGAGCATTAAAAATATCATTTAACCCAAATATTAAATCCAAAATTTCCTACAGGACATCCACTATTAGGTTATAAAGAAAACTAGATATACTTACGATTGAATGAGGACACATATTTATCACCAACAGTAATGTACTCCATCTCACTGAAGAGGCCAATCCTCTCCATATCAGTCTTCCCTCCTTCCGCAGGCATGGCTGCTGCTTGTGGCGCTGCTTTCTACACTGACAACCTCAAAAGATTCTTTGCAGCTCTTTTGCAGCAAAATCCTACTTTACATTGAGAAATACAGAGAAAAGGTAAAGGAATAAGGCAACTGCTAAGTTTCAGTGCAATTTATTTTCAGTCTGAGAGTGGACATTCACTATAAAACAATGTCCCGAACGACACAGGGAAGGAATCTACATTGTGGGGCTGAAGGGAGTTAATGGACCTCAAAATTATCACCACGAACCCTCCCCTAGATCCTCTAGGTAAGTTATCCTCATATTACAAAGAAATGTGTATGACAGCATTTATTGCACTGCCATTCATCTGTGGCAAATGATAAAATCATTACTGTGTCGGGCTCCTGGGTGGCTCAGTCAGTTGGTCATCTGATGGGCTCAGTTCATGATCCCACGGATTGTGGGTTAGAGCCCGGCATCAGGCTCTGTGCTGACAGCTCAGTCTGGAGCCTGCTTCGGATTCTGTATCTCCCTCTCTCTCTCTCTGCCTCTCCCGTTTGTGCTAACCATAACCCTCCCGTTTGTGCTCTGTGTCTCTGTCTCTCAAAAATAAATAAACATTTAAAAAATCATTACTGTGTAGTGTACTGTAAACACCGCATATATATCCCTCTTTTGAGAAGTTTGAAGTAGATTTAAAAATCATAATTATATAAGGCGGGGACACTTTCAGTTTAGATCAAATGACTTATACTGCGTTGTCTCTCATTGGAAATTACAAGTTTTTCACTTTCCATTTAGATCAAATGATTTGAACATACTACGTTGTTTCTTATATTGGAAATTAAAAGTTATGCACAACACATACAAATATGATGTGTTATGTGTTCCTGAGTTTTTTCAAGTTTAAATGAATACAAGAAATGTGTCACTGGCAAAATTAGTTCACAAAGGGGATGGGTGGGAAAGGACAATTGTCTAGACAAGATTAAAATAAAGAACACAACAAACAAAAATCCGCAATGAATTAATAGTATTTGTTAAAGGGCAAACTCCAACTGTGATTTTTTTTTTAATGTTTATTTACTTTTGAGAGAGAGAAAGCACAAGTGTGGGAGGGGCAGAGAGGGAGACAGTGGGTCCGCAGCAGGCTCTGCACTAACAGGAGAACTCATGTCCCTTAAGATCATAACCTGAGCTGAAATCAGACGCTTAACCAAATAAGCCACTTAGGCACCCTTTCTTTTGAAATATCACTTTAAACAAGTATTCATTTAGGTTTTTTTAATTAGACATGTTCTAAAAAGAAAGAGCTGAGGAATATTTGCCTCCATTTCATCATAGGATTTTTTTAACTACCAACTAGATCTAGGTACTGGGCACACATTTAGTGAATAAAACAAGCATGGGCTTATGCTTTTGCCTTGAATTTCAGTGACACTTAAACACGTGGGCCTGTTTGGAACTGTCACTCATCTGAGCACGAATCTTGACTATCATGTAATATCCGGGGTCAAGTAAAGATTCCATTTAAACTAAAGCATGAGGAGGCACCTGGGTGGGTCAGTGGGTTAAGTGTGGGACTCAGGTCATGATCTCACAGTTTATGAGTTCTAGACCCAAATCCGGCGCCATCCTGATAGTCAGGAAACTGTTTAGGATTCTCTCTCTCCCTCTCTCTGCCCCTCCCCCATATACACAGTGTCTCTCAAAATAAATAAGCTTTAAAAAAAAAAATCAAATAAAGCAAAGGAAAATATGCTTCCTTCCCCCCCCATTCCACTTCTTCCTCTGATCATGTATAGTTTAGAAGTAAATGGGGGGCACCCAGCATCTGACTCAGGTCATGATCTCATGGTTGGTGGGTACAAGCCTCGCTTATGGCTCTGTGCTGACAGCTCAGAGCCCAGATCCTGCTTCAGATTCTGTTTCTCCCTCTCTCTGCCCCTTCCCCCACTCACACTCAGTCTCGCTCTCTCAAAAATAAATAAACTTTAAAAAATAAATAAAAGTAACCATCAATCAGTTGGGACATACTACTCTCATATACAGCCTGTTTCAAAGCTCCATCCCACTGCCCAACCGCAAGCGCTTCCTGTGCTGTTACGGGGACTCAATTCCTTCACATGGCTCCCCAGGTCCACTGTCACCCACATGTGACACCAGAGGAACCCCATTCCCTGGCACCTGGGCTCCATTTGTCTTCTTCCAGTTCTCAGGGAAGGCTCTCTCCAGCCGCCGGACCTTGGCACATGCTGTCTCCCTTCATGCAAGTACTTCACTGGGCCCACCGCTAATATTTCCCCCAATTAACACTGATCTTTCAGACTGCGTATGTTTCAGACTGTGTATGTTCGTCATTTCTTTAACTCCCCCCGTGGTAGCAGCCTGCCCTCTTTCCAAGCCCTCCCCACGGTTGTCTAGCGGGTTTTCACTCTCCGGTCACCGTGTACCCATCGTGTAAGTGACAGCTGCCGCCCCCCCCCCCTCCCGAACTGCTGGCTGCGGGAAGGCAGCAACCGCGGGCAGTTCGGTGCTCCCTCACCACAGTATCTCCACCGCCGGCGCAGCGACCCGCGCGCAACAAACGGAGCCTCAGAAGGGAAGAGAGGAAAGGAAAGTTCTCGCCTTGAACGGTTCCTCTCAAGTCTTCTTGCGCAACATTACAAAATCGTTCTTTCACTTAGCACTTTGCGGACCCCTCCTCTGGGAAAGCTCGCTGACAGAAGCTAGGAAAACATTTTAAAAGGCACGGACCCTGACCCCAGGGAGTTTACAATCTAAGCGGACAAGTGCATAACGGAGACTAACGCAAGTGAACTTGGCAAGGTCCCTCCAAGGCAGAGAGCTGCGGGGGAGGGGGTGGTGAAGAACGGGCGGGAAACTTCTGGCTGAGGCGACAGGAAAGTGATTTCCCACTAGAGAAACGGGCTCAAAGGAGGTAGGTAGCTAAAGGACCACACCCGGCGGCCCAAAGGACCAAGTCACCTGTCAAACAGCACCGGTCCGACAACCGGGACCAGGGCGTCTGAGCTCGCGTGCGGGCTGACTCAGCTGTAGGAGCGGCGAGGGTCACGCGCCTCCCCGCGCAAGCGCTTCCCGCGCGAGGCCTCGCTGCGAGGCGCCTCCGCACGCTCCGCGCGACGCGGATGCAGACTGTGGTCTCAGTGGTTTATTGTGACGCGTTGCCCCGGATGCGGGGGAACTCGTTTCAAAGTACGCTACGGAAGGATACGTGGAGAGTTCGAAACCGCGATGAGAAACACAGAGACTGACTTAAGAACGTCTATAGAAGCAGGAGGACCCAACCAATAGAATTTACTGAGCAAACGCGGCTGCTCCCCTCCCCGTTATCCCTCCGCGAGGAGCTGTAATGGGATACGCCCTATGACGTTGCTGCGAGGTATGCTGGGAATTGTAGTCAGCCTTCCGAGGCCCCGCCCCTGGAAGCACGAGTTCCGGGCCAGTGAACTGAGAGCCTTAGGGCAGACGTCAGAGCTCTGGTCGTCGTCACGTCGCAGACATGGTGAGTACCTCTGCTCGTCATCGCCCCTTGGGTTTCCCCTCGGATTTTGGTAGCCGCCATGGCTCCACAGCCTTTGGAGGGAGCTGGTCCTGCCAGGGCCCACGGTGGCAGCTGCGGATTCGGTGGTCTGAGCCGGAGGGAAACTGCCCGGCCACTACCTAGAATACCCAGCTCAACGTTAGAATCTACGCTGCCCGTGCCTCCTTGTGTATGCATTTTGAGAACGAGGGATTATGAGGCGTTTTTGAAGGTTTGAAGAAGTGTTGGACCTGGGAAAGATATGAGTAACTTCTTTAAATACTCGGTTCACTTAGCTCCGGTGATTGCCACACTCCCCGAGTTCCCCTCCTAATTGCTCAGCCAGGCCCTCCAGGCCTATCCTAGCCCAGATGTGCTGTTCTTCAGGGATGCTTTTCTTTGCACCCCGTGCTTCCTCCCACATTCGTATCTCCGGCTTTTACAACTGTATTCCAGGGGCGCCTGGGTGCCTCCGTCAGTTAAGCGCGTTCAGTCTTGATTTCCGCTCAGGTCAGGGTCTCAGGTTTGGTGGGGCTCTGCGATGACTGTGCAGAGCCTGCTTGGGATTCTCTCTCTCTTATCTCTGCCTCTCCCCTGCTCGCATCTATCTCACAAAATAAAAAAATAAACATTAAAAAAATCTTTTTAACTATATTCTGAGCTCTATATCTACGTATCTACTAATTGTACCTTCACTCAGATAATTCATATGTATTTAATTTTTTTAATTTTTAAATATTTATTTATTTATTTTTGAGAGAGAGAGAGAGAGAGAGAATGAGCGGGAGAGGGGCAGAGAGAAAGGGAGACATTGAATCCCAAGCAGGCTCCAGGCTCTGAGCTGTCAGCACAGAGCCAGAGGGGCTCCAACTCACAGACTGTGAGATCTTGACCTGAGACAGACGCTTTACTGACTGAGCCACCCAGGCGCCCTAATTCATATGTATTTCAAACTCAGCAGGTTCAAAGCTGATTCGTTATTTCTACCTTCACTCATCCCACACCTGCTCTTCCTCCAATGATCCCCGTCTTGGTAAATGGTACGAACACGCACCGTGGTGTGCATGGCAAAAACCTGGAAATCATCCTTGACTTTCCTCTTAAGGCCTGAACATCTGATCAATAATCAGATCCTATGCATTCTTACTCCTACATGGCTGCCAGTTGTCACTCACTCTACTCCAACCATCCCTGTCCTTACCACCACCAGATCTAACCATCTGTGGCAGTCTTTTAAATGTTTTTTTAAGCAGATCTTCACCAGTCTGTGCTGCTGCTTGGAATGGGTGTTCCCATCTCCACCCCCATCTTTCCTTTGGAATTGTTAATATTCACACCTACTTATCCTTCACATCTCAGCTTAAGTATTATTTCTTCAGAGAGGATCTCAATTCAGAAGCCTAGGGAGATTCTAGTCCTTTCACTTAAGATCTTTTGTGGAATCTTCACAACAGCCCTATGAAATAGTAGATTTTTCCAGTTTTACAGAACAGTACAAAAGTACTGAGTGATTAGTTACATTGTGCAAAATCATATAGCGTAAATCTGCCCTTGCCTGCCTTTCTAAATGTTGTCTTCTTTAGTATCTTTCATTGTCATTAAATGTTTTGTTTGAACAGATGCTTAATATTCTGAATGGTAGTATTCTTTTTCATTTAAGTGACTTCTCATTGGTAACTATTTAAGTGGTTTCCAAAAAATAATTTTTTTTTGCTCTGATGAACAACAGTAAGTGGACAACATTGAACACTGAAGCTAAATTTTCACTGAACTTTGATTATTTCCTTCGAACAAATTTACAGAAGTAGAGTTGGGGCAAAGGGTATACCCTTTCAACAGGTTAGTTTGTGGAATTAATGAAAACAATCACCTTTTAACAAATTTTGAGGAGGGAGGGGCAACTGGGTGGCCAGTTGGTTAAGCGTTCAACTTCAGCTCATGTCATGATCCCACGCTTTGTGGATTCGAGCCCCGCGTCAGGCTCTGTGCTAACAGCTGGGAGCTCGGAGCCTGGAGCCTGTTTCAGATTCTGTGTCTCCCTCTCTCTCTGCCTCTCCCCTTCTTGCACTCTGTCTCTCCAAAATAAATAAATATTTTTTAAAAACTTAAAAATGTAAGGAAGGAATTGTAAAAAGAAAAATAGTAATGGTACATACTTCATGATATTCTGAGGATGAGAGTTAATACATGTCCAGTCACTTAGCATAGTGCCTTTTACATTTTAAGAGCGCAATAAATCTCAGTATCTATTCATTTATTTTAAAATAGGGTTCTTAATGTGTAGTATGGTTCTTCAGCCTGTTTGGGACCTATTTTGAGTATCTGAAGAAATCTTTGAAACCTCTTCATAGAGATTCCCCCTCAACCCCCACAAAATGATACCTGTCATTTATCATATGTCATCAACTCCTCAAAATTCAACATATAACCCATGTTAGGAACTACTGATGGAGCTTTGCACAGTGGCAGTATTGTAGCCAATGAGGTTTATCCAAGGTGCAATTATTACTAATTGAAAACTTTTCCCAATAGGAACTACTGATGGATTCCATATCACAAGGGCTATTTCCCTTTATGAGTTGCAAGCGTTTTCCTATGCCATTAAATATTCTTCTAAAGCATATAGATTCTTCATGACTGTATAGTATTCATAATTATTTATTTAACCAATCTCCTGCTGTTAACATTCAGTTTAACATCCTTAGACCTGGACCTTTGTATGCTCTGCAGATTTCTTTAGACTAAATTTCTAAATGCACACTCTTTAGGCCAAGAATGTGAGTATAAGGCTTGATTCTTATTGACGCATTGCCCTATGAAGAGTCCTATAGTTCGTATTCCCAGCATTATGATGTATCAGTTTTCTCTCATTGTCTTGACCAGCACTGTCATATTAGATTCATTGTTCTTGTCGTATTCTTAAACTAGTTCCTTACCATTGATGTTTTCATGTCATTCTTAAACCCATTGTTAAGACTATAATTTAGAAATTATATCTTAAATCATTGGTCCTCAACCTTTTTACATTAGAATCACTGGCATAGAGGAGCTGTTAAATATCCCTGTGCCTAGACCATTCCCAGATTTAATCAGAATCGCTGAGGCTGCAGCCCAGGTCTGAGTATTTTAAGCTCCTCAGGTGCTTTCAGTGTGGAACAAAGATTGAGCACTCCTGATATAGAATTTAGGGTATTTTGTTTTTCTGCATAAAACAATTAACTCATGAAATAACTTGAAGAATCAAGGTTAATGCCTTCACCCAATCTCAGGTACAGTCTCATTTGTATGAGGATGAGTTTGTTTTGTTTTACTGTGGAATTTTGGTTCTGTTTGTTTTAGGTGGTTTCAGAGACTATGGATATACTCTTCAGAATACGAGGAGGCCTTGATCTAGCTTTTCAGCTAGTCCCTGCTAACGGTAGGTCTGACAAAACAAAACAAAAACCTCTCCTTTTTATTATAAAATTGATGATGAAATATACTGGGATTCTCTTCATTTTGCAAACGAAACTGAGAGATAGGATGAATAAACTAAAATCATATGGTTAGCAAGTTGTATAAATTGGACTTAAACTTAGGGATTGTGTTCCAGCACCACCACTAGCCCACAAGGCTCCTCTGGGCAAATGAGGAAAAGCTGTCCCCTCACTTCACTGCCCACTGGCAGAAAATTGTCACAATAAATATAAAGATAAATGAGCACAATGTAAATGAGGCACCCACATTTGTGCATTGCAGACTTTCGCCTATATGTAACCCTGAGTCTCCAGAGCCCACTCTCTTCAGGGTTATATTGTTTGGGAATGGTACAAGAAGTCTGTGGGAGAAAACTCAGCAGAGTTTGTATAAAGCAAATTCTAGGATGCCTTCCTGTTTCTGATTTGGGCTAAGGCCACAAACAGAGGTAAAGCATATCAGAGGAGGAAGATGAGGAGTTGTGTTTGAGATGTGTTTCATATGAGATGCCAGAGTATATCAAGTGCAGATTCCTGGCAGGCATTTGGTAATTCGATTCTGAAACTTAAGGGAGAGTGGTCAGGACTAGAGATAGAGAATATCTCTGAAGGATGATAATTAACACCACGATAATAAATAAAATCACTCATGAAAAGTACGAGCAGTGGTGTCAGAAGCCACAGAGAAGTACAGAAAGATAAGGAATGAAAAGTGCCAGGTTCCTTGAAGGAGATCGCTAGCTGGCCATCGTTTCCATGGAAATAGGAAGGAAAAGAAAGAAGAATGTTCTTTCTGACTCATCCCTTTATGCTAAAAAATTGTTCTCAGTCTTGGTCCACCTTCTAATCCCCACTCCCATATGAATGAAAGTAAGTCTCTGGGACAGAGAATTGGGTATTACTAAGCTTTCTCGGTGTTTCTAATGTGCCATCAAGATGAGAACCATTTTACAAAGAGTAATTCAAACTCATTTTCAGGCTGATCTTATCAGTAAAGTGTACTTGTTCCCTAATATGTTACTTGTGTGGTTAAAGCCTTGTATTTCACAACTCCATATAACTTGATGATACATTTTGCTATGAAAGTATACTTAATCCATTAGTCAATAAGGTATAAAAATGTAATTTCAGGGGCGCCTGGGTGGCTTAGTCGGTTAAGCATCCGACTTTTGCTTAGGTCATGATCTCGCGGTTCGTGGGTTCGAGCCCCGCGTCGGGCTCTGTGCTGACTGCCAGCTCAGAGCCTGGAGCCTATTTCAGAGTCTGTGTCTCCCTCTCTCTCTCTGACCCTCCCCTGCTCATGCTGTCTCTCTCTCTCTCTCCCCTAGAAATAAATAAAAATATTTAAAAAAAAATTAAAAATGTAATTTCAAATAAACAAGGATTGTAGATAATTTTTACCTAGTAATTAATATATTTGAGCTTGTCTTCTGATTTATTATATTCCTACTGTATCAAAGTCTTTCAAACACTCAATAAAGAGAATCATTAATGAGAAAATATAGAAGAAAGAAGTGCTCAACTTTAAAGACATAACAATTTTTTTTAGATTACTTTGCCTCATGGTCCTTCAAGAATAAACAGAAGATAATCCAGGAACTAAGTTTGTCTTTTGTAGTGCAGCTGAAAATCTTTAAATGCAGCTTTCTGAAACAGATCAAGATGTCTTAAAATCTGACTTGTTATAAGTAATCTTTTCTCTACCACAACCCCAAGGTATTTATTTATCAAGATATCAGTGTAATATTTAAATAAATATTTTAATCACAAGGTTAAATAGGTTTAGGATTCAAGAGTAGCAAGCTAATGGGGCGCCTGGGTGGCTTAGTCGGTTAAGCGTCCGACTTTCGCTTAGGTCATGATCTCGCGGTTCGTGGGTTCGAGCCCCGCGTCGGGCTCTGTGCTGACTGCCGGCTCAGAGCCTGGAGCCTATTTCAGTCTGTGACTCCCTCTCTCTCTGACCCTCCCCTGCTCACGCTGTCTCTCTCTCTCTCCTAGAAATAAAATAAAAAATATTAAAAAAAAAAAAAAGTAGCAAGCTAAGACAAGTAAATATTATCTTCTTTAAATATGTCTTCTTGAACCATAAAAATGTTTTACATATTCATAACACAAAAATTGTGTTAAATTAAAAGGAAGTCCCTGAAAAATAAAGTCTAAATAAATATCAAGTTAAGGACACATTATACAGAAAAAAACTGTGACTTTAGAATACAGTACTTTGGTTGTACAGTGTTAGTGGGATATAGTCCAAAGAGAAGAAATTTGTTTCATTCAACAGTTTTACTGCTATAAGTTATGTGGTATTTTGAAGGTAATTGGAATCCTCCTACATTGCTGGTGGGAATATAAAATGGTGCAGCTCCTTTGGAAATAGTTTGGCAGGTCTTTGAAAAGTTAAACATAGAGTTAACCCTATGACCTAGCGATTCTCCTCCTAGGTGATCACCTAAGAGAGTTGGAAACATATGCACACAATAACTTGCACACAAATGTTCAAAGCATTAGTCATGATAGCCAGAGAGCAAAGAGACAACCCAAATGTGTTTCCGCTTTGAATGGATAACCGAACTGTGTTGTATCCATACAAGGGAATATTATTCAGCCATAAAAAGAAGTGAAGTACTGATTTATGCTACAATATACGGGGTGAAAGGCAGACATGAACACATGACGTATCACCCCCATTTATGGGAAGTATCCAGAATAGGCCAATCTCTAGAGACAAAATGTAGATCCGTGGGGATCATGGGTAAGTGCAGGGGGAATGGGGAATGAGTGCTGTTAAGTATAGGGTTCTTTTGGAGTGATGACAGTGTTCTGGAATTAGATAGTGATGGTTGTAAAACCTTGTCCCTGTGCTAAAAGCAACTGAGTTGTACACATTGAAAGGATGGATTTTGTGATCCCTGACTTTTATCTCAATTTTTCAAAAAGAAAGGCAAAATGATTTTTTTATGACTGAGTCTGGGGAACGTTCTTTGGGAGTCAGTTTTACTCTGCTCTGCTTTTGTGTGTTTCGAACCATTCGTGTTGAAAAGTTTAAAATTCGTCTTAATAACTTCTATTTATATTCTTTTAATTTAGAAATATTTATCAAGAAAGCACTAAAACATGTGCTGAGTGACCTGTCAACCAAGCTTTCTTCAAACGCACTTGTGTTCAAACTTTGCCACAGTTCAGTGTACATATGGCCTAACAGTGACCTGAACACCGTCCCAGGAGAGCTGGCCGACAGCTCTGCTTGTAAGACCGTAATGCGCTTTATTCAGTGAGTATGTTTGAAAATTGCTAGAAATGTTTTCGGAACATCATTTCATATTATAAACATCTTTGTGTATTTAAAAATTTAGCTTTGAACAGGAAGAAGATACAAAACGAAAATTTATGAGAAAGAGAGACAAAAAGTTACCAGACATGGTAAGCAAATCACCCATCTTCTTAGTGTTAAAAATATATCCTTGAATTTGGAGTGGAGTCAGATTTTAGAGATTATTTAATCCAACTCTGTTATTTTTC
This sequence comes from Hyaena hyaena, assembly GCF_003009895.1. NCBI lineage: Eukaryota > Metazoa > Chordata > Mammalia > Carnivora > Hyaenidae > Hyaena > Hyaena hyaena. The sequence goes on from NW_024080822.1 coordinate 2,603,752, forward strand.
ACAGATCAGATTATTGTGGTGCAGAAAGAGTAAATGACTTTCCAGAGGTCATATTTCTGCTTTCCGTGTCTAAACTTTTGTTCCATATTAATACATATCTTAAAAGGTTTTTTCGATGCTTTCTTTGCTCCCACAAAAAATATACAGCCCAAATAGGTTTACAAATTACATAAAAATAAATAAGAAGGAATCATTCTGAAACATGATAATGACACATTATGCAGTGTTATTGAGTACTTGCCATGTGCCAGACTTGGCAAATACTGGACATGAAAAATGGAGCTCCTCCAAGGGAGGAAGTTGTATAAAGTTCATATGACTGCAGTTATTTTTCTAGGCTGTTACGGGAAAATAGGATGACATGAGGTTAGAGAGGTGGGCAGGGGCCACTTCAGAATAAGCTGAACTAAACTTACAGCTATGATAATGGAGAGAAAGGAGTGGGGACAAGAGATATTTAGGTGATGAAATGGACTATACTGGGAAACGAATTGGATATGGGATGATCAGTTTCTTGCTTAGCAAAGATGGATGAAGGGCGGGGACATGAGGTCAATTTTGGTCATGTTGTTTGAGACACCAATGAGATGTCTTCATGAGCTGTTAGATTTGCAAATGCGGAATGTACAAAAAAACTGGGCTATAGATCAAATGATTTGAGATTACCAGTAGTTGGAGCTTGACACTTTGAGGAGTACGGTTGAGTTATTTTGTAGAGTGCCCATCAGTTGAGGTGTGTTAGGCTTCTTCATGATTAGATTCATGTGGTACAGGGGAGCCTGGGTGGCTCAGTCGGTTAAGCGTCTGACTTCGGCTTAGGTCATGATCTCACAGTTCATGGGTTCAAGCCCCACATCGGGCTCTGTGCTGACAGCTCAGAGCCTGGAGCCTGCTTCAGATTCTGTGTTTCCCTCTTCTCTGCTCCTATCCCACTTACACTCTTATCTCTCAAAAATAAATAAACATTAAAAAAAAATTTTTTTTTGAAGATTCAGGTGGTACACTGTTGGTAAGAATATCGCAGAGGTAATGTCCTGTCCTCCTCAGTACATCATATTAAAGAGTCTTCTCCTGGTATTGTTGTTAACTCTGATCACTTAATGTAGTGTCTGCTGGTTTTCTTCTCTGGGAGTACACTATTTTTTCCCTTATACGTAGTTAAGTGAGGCTTACTTTATGTATCCTATGAGGCTGTATTTATGTATCCTATTCTTCACCAAAGTTTTACTCAACACCTCCAGTAGGAACTGGTAATTTTTACCTGAATCCAGCATTAATCTGATGGTTGCAAAGTGGTGATTTTTCTATCATTTCCTTCCACATTTATTAGATGAAATTATACCATAATGAAGAGCTTTGCTTTTCTTTCTGTATTATAAACATGGAAGCATAGGTTCCTATTTTATGCAGTGAGTTACAGTCTGTTACTCTCATTAGTTATTTGGACGCTCACATTTTATAAGATTTGGCCAATGGAAGCTTCTTCAAGCTGGCTCCAGTGTCCTTTTGACATGGTATTTTTGAGTACTTCCTACTTCCTTCCACAAGGTGTTCTAGGCCAATCATGTACTGTCCCTGTTCCAGATTGGGAATCAGCCATTTCTCCAAGGAGCATGCACGTGTGTACACACTCACTATACACACACACACACACACACACACAAAATACATTCATATTTACCTATGTAAATCATATTTGTATTTCCAATTCTACTCCCACCTCGCACAGCTCATAAATTTTTGTCAGCGAGAAACCTGGCTTCCAGTATCCTCAGTGTTTTGCCAGATTTGTTCAAAACAGAAAACGTTTTCAGAGTTGATATTTTATACCACTGTCAAAATCCAGCCTACCAAGGTGTGCCTGGGTGGCTCAGTCGGTTGAGTGTCTGACCGGCTCAGGTCATGATCTCACCGCTTGTGGGTTCAAGCCCCACATCGGGCTTAGTGCTGACAGCTCAGAACCTGGAGCTGCTTCAGATGCTGTGTCTCCTCCTCTCTCTGCCCCTCCCATGCTCATGCTCTGTCTCTGTTTCTCAATAATAAATAAATGTTAACAACAACAAAAAAATTTTTTTAAAAATCAAATCTACCAATAGAGTTCAGTATTTGTTTATAGTTCTCTATGTCTTTAGACAGGGGTGTATAGTTGTAATATATGTTTAAAAGTTCCTTTGGTATCTTGTTCGTTTGATTTTTTTTTTTTTTACTTTAAGTCTTTACAAAAGTAGAGAGGATACTATATGAATACTGGTGAGCCTCTGCCAGCTTCAGTGTTTATCAATGCACACACACAAATGTTTTTTAAAAAATGTGTATCAACACATAATCAGTCCGATTTCTTCATCCCCACTCACTCTCCACCTCCCCTCAGATTATTTTGAAGCAGAGCAGAAATTATTTTAAAGATAAGATTTATGCTTTTATGTATTCATTTTTTAAATGTTTATTCATTTTGAGAGAGAGAGAGAGAGAACACAGGGGAGGGACAGACAGGGAGAGATAGAATCTCTGGCCTGTTCTGTACTAAGCGCAGACGAGACCTTGACCTGAGCCAAAATCAAGAGTTAATTAACTCCTGACACCCCTCAGATATGTGCTTTTAAATAATTTACTGTCATACAGCTTTATATGGTCCTTAAAAAGTCCTTTAACTTGCTCTTAATATTTAATGTGCAATGTGCTATAAGTTGACTGTTACTGTTTATCTTTATAGCATCAGATAGTAAATATAGATCTTATGCTGGAAATGTCAACCTCTCTGGGAGCCGTAACCCCCATCATTGAAAGAGAAAGTGGGGGGCACCACTACGTTAGTATGATTTTGCCCGTTGATGTGGTTCTGTCTGTTGCTCCGGAAGAAACCTGGGGAAAGTAAGTATTTTGTCCTATCACTGCATTTGAGTGAGCACTCCTCCCCAAAGTAATCAGAGCCCGTTTTTAAATATCATATAGGAATGTGCAGGATTGTTGTTACTTTTACTGTGATTTCTTCCTTGTTTATTATTAAACTGAGACATCTAGGAAGTAAGTGTTTATTTAGAGGATGTAGGGTAGTGTACGAAACCTATAGGGTTTTCTCTTTCACTACATACAGGAAATACACAGTTTACTTCACTTTGCATAATTTAGACTTCCTTTCATAAACCCGGTCCAATCAATTTGTTTTTACCATATTTGGGATATGTTTACTCTCCACTCTCATTTATCATAGCCATTATGACTTTCGTTAATGCACTTGAATATTTCTCCCCACAGAGTTCGTAAACTTCTAGTTGATGCAATTCATAATCAGCTGACTGATATGGAAAAGTGCATTTTGAAATATATGAAAGGAACATCTATTGTGGTCCCTGAACCGCTGCACTTTTTATTGCCAGGGGAAAAACATCTTAAAACAATTTCATATCCATCAGGAATCCCAGATGGTCAGCTGCAGGCCTATAGAAAGGTAAAACCAATTCATCTATTCTTAGAGAAAACAGGACCATCACTCATTTCATATTTACTTAAACATTTCTAATAAATGGAAATTATTTTGTGATTTAATAGGAAAAGTGTGGAAGCAGACTGTTATTTTTACATGTTATGTAATTCCTGTTCACATAGAACTTTTTTTTTTTTTTTTTAACGTTATTTATTTCTGAGAGAGAGAGACAGCATGAGAAGGGGAGGGTTAGAAAGAAAGGGAGACACAGAATCTGAAATAGGCTCCAGGCTCTGAGCTGCCAGCACAGAGCCCGACACGGGGCTCGAACCCATGAACTGTGAGATCATGACCTGAGCCAAAGTCGGCCGCCCAACCGACTGAGCCACCCAGGCACCCCCACATAGAACTTTTTAAAAAGTGGTATTAATGAAAAAACATTATGCTAAACCATATGTAACATTTTGATCTTATACATTCAAGTGTGGTTCATATGTTCTGTGAAATTTTTCCATAACCAAGTACAGAAATGAAGAGATACTTACATGCCTGGAACCTCTGCTGAGTGTTTATAAATTCCTTTTCCCTTCTGTTACTTTCAGATTTGTGAAAGAGATAAGATTCCAGCTAGGGAAGAAAAGTTAGGATATATACTGATTTTGATTAGGATTTATAGTAATAGTCCATCCCCCACGTCCCACAGTTATTTGGGTTTCATTAGTGATATTTTGAAGAAAACATGATCACCATTAAAAGAAGTGAGATTGATGAAATGACTGGTTTTGGAATGCATATTTTTGATGTCTAGTCTTGCCTGGCACCCTGGGAAGAGGTATAATCCTGTACCCTCTGCGTCCTCTGTAAGTGTTACTGGTATAGTTGACCTGCAGAGGTACCACGTGACCCCATTCAAACTGCGAGATGCATAGGAGATACAAAAAGGAAAATGTCAGGTTTTACAAAGTCACTGTCACGTTTTTATACAGTGGGGGAAATTTTGCATTTTAAACATGTCTGTGTATTTTAATTTTGACACCATATTGGTTGGTTTCCTACCACCCAATTTCTACCTCATAATTTAATCACCACCCCTTGTATTTGTGAAGTACTCTTAAGCATGATTCTCCAAAATACTGTCATATAATTCTATTATTGTTAATTAGAATTTACTCATTTACAAGGCTGTTTCAAAACCAGTGTTTAGCCCAGATGTGTTTTAACAGACTGTGTTATAAGAAATAATTAATTTGAAAATATCTTTTCTCACTCTGACAAATTACATCTGGCCCTTGAACAACAATGGGTTTGAACTGCGAGGATCTGCTCATACACAGATTATCTTTTTAGTAAATACAGTCCAGCACTGTAAATGTATTTTCTCTTCGTTACGATTTCCTTAATAACATTTTCTTTTCTGTACCTTACTTTATTGTAAGAATGCAGTATATTAATCATTAATGTGTTTATATTATCATTAAGGCTTCTGTCAACAGTGGCTATTCAGTTTTTGAGGGGTCAGTGTCTCTAATCCCCGCATTGTTCGAGGGTCAACTGCATTTTCATTTTTTCTCCGTTCCTTCCAGTTTATACCCATATCCATAGATAACATAAATAACTCTCATTTGGTTTTAGTTTGTTATATTATTATTAATCTATACATTATTATATTAGTTTAGTGAATTATGTGTGTTTGATAACTTTTATAGCCAATATATAGTTAGTTTTGTTTTATATCTTTAGCTTGAATTTGTTTACTGATAAGAAATCTAAAGTTATTTAACTTTTTTCTCTTCTTTTCTATTGATTCTGATTTCATTTAGGAGTTACATGACCTCTTCAATCTGCCTCACGACAGACCTTATTTCAGAAGGTCTAATGCTTATCACTTTCCAGATGAACCATACAAAGATGGTTACATTAGAAATCCACACACTTATCTCAGTCCACCTAACATAGAGACTGGTATGGTGAGTTTAATAATTATTTATAAGTCACCTGATCATCAGTGTCTGTGGTGGGGTTTTTTTGTTTGTATCCAGTGAAGTTATAAGGATTGATTCGTAATGTATATATATCATCTCTAAAACAAAATTTACTACCCGTTTCTTTTAATAATCATTGCTTAAGATAGTAGTAATTCACAGTAGTCTAAAAAGGTCAGGAATAGATAATATGTACCACATTTTCCCTACTTCTCCAATTTATTTCAAGGCTTGTCCCATTTATTCCATCTATTTTCATTCTGCACCTGAGAAATCACGCTAAGGAGAGAGCGGACTCTCCCCAGGGCACACCGCAGCAGGAGTCGGGAAGGCCCTGCAGCTGTTTCCTGTGCGGCATGTACCTGGTAGCGGGTGGTGGGTCCTCACCAACGGCAGCACAAGTGGGAGTGGATTGGTGGAGCGCGGGGAGGGTTCCTCTGAGGGTGTGAGCAGGTCAGTGAGAAAGGGTCTCAGGGCACACACCGCCCCCCCCCAAGAACAGGAATGTTTGCGCAGCTGGCCTCCTAGAACCTCGCAGCCCTGTGACTGGCAGCCACCGGTCTCAGGCCCCTGCTGCCCCTGGTGCCATTTCTGCTGCTTTCAGTGGGAATGCTTCGATCCTCATCGGCCTGCTTTCCTCAGCCTCCGTTTCCTCATCGTTTCAGCCTGTGTGTAGTTGTTCCCTGCCCTTCTCAGAGCTGCTCACTGCCCACATCCCCACTGCCTGCTCCACTCTGCACCTCTCCACTCAGGCCACCGAAAGAGGAAACTTAATTTTCTATCATGTCATGGTCTTTATTCAGTATGTGCTTTGTAAGGAAATCTTAAGAATTAAAAATGAATACATGCTACAGTGTCTACCTAGAGGACTTAGGGGACCAATTTTAGTCCTGGCCATCAGTGCACTTGGACAGCAGGTCCAGGCTGCCAAGAGCTGTGGACAGACCAGCCTCCCACAGAGAAAGACCCTGGTGGGGCACTTAGCGTCCCATGTGGACAGACGAGTCTTTAGTCAGCACATCAATGATATCAAATTAATTCATTTATTTTGCTCATGTGAGAAGAAATCTTGAGAGACCTACTCCTGGTTAAAAATCTTGCTGTCACAGTCATAGAGTCACCAGATAGAAATATATCAACATAACTCTTGATGGGTTTCCAGTAGATTATTATATAAATGTCTTCTCTCAGACCATATTTGGAACTCCTCTAGGTAGCATAGGTATTCTGTATCAAAGATTCGTTTTTAATTTTTAATAGTTCCTTACAAAGTACCCAGACACTCAAAAGGTACCAAATAAATGCTGATTGTTTTGACAGTGAAATGGGTTTATTATTTCTATTATAGAGATATAAGAAGCATTTCCATATTTTTAAACATTATTATACGATATTTGGTACATACATAAACATTATATGTAAATTGTAAAGCATAGTAAGGAAATGAATACGCAGAGCTTGCCGCCCAATTTAAGAACGAGAACGTCACCAGCCTGATGTGTGTTCCTTTGTTTTTCCCTCTTCTGCCCCCGCACAGCCTGAGAGGAACTCCGTTTATCCTGAGTTGTGTTTGTATCACTCACTTCCTTTTTTTTTTTTAATAATTTCACCATATATGTGTATATTCCCTCAACACCATAGCTTATGGTTCTGCTGATTTTGAGTTTATAAAAACTGACCCATTCTGTATTCTACAACCCACTCTTCTACTCAGTATCACGTATCTAAGAGTTAGCCATGGTATCACATCTAACTGTGGTTCGCTTGCCTTTATTGCCATATAATAAGCCTTTGTAGGATTCTGTCCAGGATTTTTGCTGTGTAAACAGCCTCGGTATGAACATTCCTGTACATGTCTCTTGTATGTGCAACAGCTGTCAACATTTTGCTGTGTTTCCTTCACTTCTCCTTCCCCCTTGAGGTATTTCAGAGAAAATTACAGACAACGTGGCATTTACCTCTAGATAATTCAGCACAAAGATTTGCATTCTTGGGATAGACCTACTTTGGCTATGATTCTTTATTACTTTTTGTTCTCTGCTGGATATCATTTGCTAACATTTTAAGATTTTTGCATCTGTGTTCATGAATGAGATTGGCTTCTAATTGTCTTTCCTCACATTGTTCTGGTTTCTTTTTTGTGTCAGAAGCACACTGGGTCACTGAAAGAGTTGGAGAGTGTTGTTCTTTTTTTAATTTTCTAGAGGAGTTTCTATAAAATTGGCATGATCTTTTTGTGATCATCTGAGGAAACTTACCTGTAAAATAATCTGTGCTTAGCATTGTCTTTGTGGGAACAATTTTAATAAAGTTTAATTTTATTAATGGTTATGGGATATTTTTCATTTTTCCAAGTTCTGTTTACCTAGGCTTTAGTCTCCTCCATAGTTGGGACATTTTCTTTTCATTCTTTATATCATTTTTATGCCTTTTTTTTAACTTTTGGCTTTGTCAACTCCCTTTATTATAAGTTCTGTTTCATTAATTTTTGCTCTCTACTTTCTTCGATTTGTTGTTTTTCTTCTAACTTCTTACTTGGACACTGTGTGTGTTATTAATCTTACTTTCTGCTTTAAGGTTTTAAATTTCAAGCAAAGCACTGTTTTCACAGGTTTAATTTGAAATATTTTCATTTTATTCACTTTTAAGCATCTTTACACCTCTAATACAATTCTTCTTTAATCCACGTGTTATTTCAAAGTGTTTTTTTAACATCCAAATTTATTAGAGTGTATTTGTCTCTGTAGATATGTATGTATTTTTATGGACTCTTTTGCCTACTGGTTAGAAACAATTTTTATGTGCTGAAGGTTCTGAAATTTATTGAGACATATTCATTTCAGGGATCCTATAAAAACCACAAAGTTGGTGGCTTAAAACTACAAAAAAAAAAAAGTATTCTCTCGCTTGTGGAGGCCACAGGTCCGAAATCCATATCAGTAGGCTGAAATTAAGGTGTCTGCAAGTCATGCCACCTCTGGAGAGTGGAGATGGAGAATCCATCCCTGCCTCGCCCAGCATCTGGTGACTGCATCGCTCCCATTGGCCTCTGGTCACACTGCCTTCTCTCCTCCTGTGTTAGATTTCCTTCTCCGCTCCCTTACAAGGATACTTGTGGCTGCATTTAGGGCCCATCTTGATAGTCCAGGAAGATCTGCCGTATGTTAAGGTCCTTGATTTAATCACATCTACACAGACCTCCCCTGACCTTTTTTTCTTTTGTTTTGTTTTGGGTTTTTTTTTTGTTTGGTTTTGTTTTGACTATATAAGGTAGCATTCACAGGTTCCAGAGATTAGAAGATAGATATCATTTGAGGACCATTTATCAGCCTACCATAATGTTCTAGTTATAAATTTTCTGTGTGTGCTTAAGGAGTCTATATTTGCCCGTGCCTCTTCTTACCTAATTAAAACAAAACAAAACAGTACAAAACGATAGTACCAGTTTGTGGGGAGAAAAAACATGTATTCCTTTTAACTTTTCTTAATGTTTACTTTTTGAGAGAGAGCATGAGCAGGGTAGGGGCAGAGAGAGAGGGAGACACAGCATCTAAAGCAGGTTCCAGGCTCTCAGCTGTAGCACAGAGCCTGACGCAGGGCTTGGACTCACGAACCGTGATATCATGACATGAGCCGAAATTGGACCCTCAACCAACTAAGCTACCCAGCTGCTTAGTACAGCTAACTGTTATACTACAAGAAATAAGTTATATGATCTTGGCATTTATGTAAAGATTTTTAAAAAGTTTTTAATGTTTATTTTATTTTTTTAGAGAGAGAGCATGAGCAGGGGAGGAGCAAAGGGAGACACAGCATCTGAGCTGTCAGCACAGAGCCCAACATGGGGTCCTAATTCACAGACTCTGAGATCATGACCTGAACCTAAGTTGCTACCTAACCGACTGAGCCACCTAGGTTCCCCTATTTAAATAGCATACCTGGGTTGTAATCAATGGCAGGTTTACAAAATTGAGAAGAAACATTCTTCACATGTCCCGTTATGTTCCCCCTTTGTTCATTCATTTATTCCTTTCTTCCTTCCTTGTTTATTCAACAAATATTTACTATTAACCATTAACCAAGCTGGAGAAGCTTAGGCCCAGAAATAAATAAGACACGGTACTTGCCCTTATTGAACTCACATATTAGTGTCGTTAGACAGAGACTTAAAAATAAGTAATGGGTCAAGTAATGCTTTGAAAGAAAAAAAAAAAAAAAAGGAGAGAGAGCGACAGCCAGGGCAGGAGGTGGGTGCTGAGGGAGTAAGCATGCCGTGCTCAGGTTGGATGATCACAAAGGCCTCTGACATTTGAGCAAGAGACCTAGGTGAAGTAAGGGTGCAGAGCTACAAAACTATTTGAGAAAAGAGTATTGCAGGCAGGGAGAACCATAAGGCTCTGAGATCGGATTTCCCCTGGCATATCTGAACCTATATCTGAACCAAAAACAGAGCAAGCAATAGGGGAAAGCCGTACAAGATGAAACTACCAGAGGGTGGGACTTGCCAGGCCTGACAGCCTATGCTAAGGACTCTGGACATTTAATGGAAAGCCAGGAGGGTATAATGTTCAACTGTAGCTCTCTGAGGGCATTTTATAAGGAACTACAGTAACAGTCAAGCTCTGAGAACAGTAAACTTGGCTTGGGTGTACGCATAGCATATGTGCATCTATCTTAAGTTGATATGTTCCTCTCTTTCTTCTTTTTGTACAGATTTATGTGGTCCAGGGCACGTACGGTTATCATCACTACATGCAAGACCGGACAGATGACAATGGCTGGGGCTGCGCTTACCGATCTCTGCAGACCATCTGCTCTTGGTTCAAACACCAGGGCTACACAGAGAGACCCATTCCGACACACAGAGAAATTCAGCAGGTACAGAACATGCCATTTAAAATTATAGTCAATTGTACATTTCATTAGCCCTTAATGTACTATTAACAATTATTATTAACTCATGCTACGGACTTATTTCTGTTTTGAAGGAAAAAACATATACTCATAATCAGGAAAAAAGGTCCTAAATAGGGTTTGGGGTTTTTTGACGTCTTTATTTTGAGAGACAGAGACAGAGTGGGAGTGGGAGAGGGGAAGAGAGAGAGGGAGACACGGAATCTGAAGCACCCTCCAGGGTCTGAGCTGGCTGTCATCACAGAGCCCGACACGGGGCTTGAACCCACAGACTGTGAGATCATGACCTGAGCTGAAGTTGGACGCTTAACCAACTGAGCCACCCAGGCGCCCCCTAAATAGGGTTTTTAAAAAGGTCCTAAATAGGATTTTTAATAGCTGTCTTGTGTATGGGTTTTTTTGTATTTTTAAACGCATAAAGGCTCTAGTTGATGCCGGGGACAAACCAGCATCATTTGTTGGATCACGGCAGTGGATTGGATCTATCGAGGTGCAACTGGTATTGAACCAACTGATTGGAATAACATCAAAAATCCTGTTTGTCAGGTGAGGACACCAAAAAATTAGTGAAATCATTTCAAACCAAGATTGTCATTTTATTAAAACAATAAGAAAATTGTATCTTTTTCTCCTTTCTCTTCTTCCACATCCTTTCTCCCCTCCATGTTGTCTCATTCCTTTACTAATCCCATTTTTTTAAACCCTGAACATTTTTTGGTTATTTTCTAGAAGACTTTGAGTTGATGAGTAAACTTCAGGAATATATACTTGTATGGTCAAGACTTGATTTTAGCCTAGGAGAGGAAAACTTGGAAATATGTCAACTTTGACTGGAGTTACAGAAAATCAAGTTTTTTTATCCTCAAGTCTTTAAAAAGTCTTCAGAGGAGAAAATCAGATGTTGACCTATGACTGCCCTTTTTATGTAACTCCTGCTCTTTTTCTTCTTAAGATGTCAATAAACTAATGAGTCCAAATAATATATTCATTTTTTCCAGTACAGTTTAACCATAATTCTAGCATTAAAATATGAGCAAATATTAATTAAATAAGATTGGTTTCTGAGACCATAACTAGCTTACTCCTTATTTATGAGCTTATGTTTTATTTTTTTCTTCAGTTGATTTATTTTGATAGAGACTGGGAGCATAAGCCAGGGGAAGGGCAAAGAGAGACGGAGAATTCCAAGCAGGTCCACGCAGTGAGCACAGAACCTGATACAGGGCCTGAACTCACAAAACCATGAGATCATGACCTGAGCTAAAATCAAGAGTCGGAAGCTCAACCGGCTAAGCCACCCAGTCGCCCCTTTGAGCTTATGTTTTAAATACATTCTCTGTTACAACAACCTCAATCGAAGCAGTAACATCATCCTTTTTCTGTGCATGTGCCGTTGTCCAAGTTCATCTGATTTCACACTTGCAGTTTGGATTGGCTCTGGAAACCACCACTAACAAATAAATGATAGACTAAGTAGAGAAGCATATGGTGCTTAAAAAGTGAGCGTTTTAGCACCTTAAAACTTTATGCATTCCTTACTAAGAAAGAGCAGGATTAGTACCACCTGGCACATCCAATCTAAAAAATAATCTCCCTTCATCTGGCCATCTTTCTCTTTTCTCAAAAATACAAATTGTATAGGACATTGAAATAGTCCCTAAATAGTACTTGAAAACATTTTGCAGTTTTCACATTGGCCTCACAGATAATGTCTATTTTAGTCCCAAATCTCCTGTTAGGTAGACAGGCAGGGGTGTTTGGTCCCAATTTAAAGATAAGGAAATGCAGACTGAGTCTGAGGGCAAGAAGACAAGAACCCAGGACTTAAAACTAATTCATCTAAAATTAAATCCATCCATAAGAGCCCACTGGGCATCAAGGTGACCACTTTCACCACCACCCCCCTCCCCGTTAAAAATCCAGACCCTTCTTTATGCAGTTCCAGAAGCAAAGGAACAGGGTCTCCTTGCTGCTTTTGTAGCATTTTTAGTGGCCTTAAATATTTTGTCAGGTATGGTGCTTTAAATTGCTCTCACGTCAGTTCCCTACCACTTAATTTTATTTAAATTTATATATGTTTTTTGTTCAGTAACCGAAAAAAAGAAAACAACAAGGTAGAAAACATTGGCTCCCAAACTCCTTATTTGACCTTAGTGTGAGAAATTGTTCACCTGATAGGAAATTGTTTCTTCCCAGCCAAGGTTCTGAAATGGCCTCTCAAGGACGGGAGCTAGCTAATCATTTCCAGAGCGAAGGAACTCCAGTAATGATCGGTAAGGTGTTTTGGACATCTTGGGCTCTTTTGGTAGAGTGGAGAGTATGTAAAATGTATTATTAATATAAACAATGTCACATAAAATCGGTCATTTTTAAACCTTTTTAAATTAGCATTTATACCGTATATACTGACCTCTAGATATTTATTTTTCAATTTCCAAGGTGGGAAGAAAGATTAAAAAAAAAAAAAGATTATAATAACCAGAAGTAAAGGTTAAGAAGAGAAGTGACAACTGTGCTGAAATATTTAAAGAGTTGAGAGCAGTAGAGAAAAGAGGCCATGGTCACTCACTTGAGCCTCATAAGTCATGTTGCTACCACTAAGTAGGCTGGCTGTGTGACATTGTACAGATCGCTTCACCTCTCTGGGATTTATTTGTCAGGAGGATTAGATGAGTCGATCTAAAGATTGATGATTCTGTGAGGAACAAGGCCTGCTCTGTGATGACAGAAGGCAAGCTAAGACTGCTGTGGAAGATACGCAGACAGACTGATTTCAGCGGAATATCAGAGAGCCGCGAGTGGGTAGGGGGGCTCCGGGCGTACGCAGCATTGCCCGTTGCGCTGAGCTGTCACCGGGGGGGACTAACTCTGGCCGGAGGACTTTAGACCCTGCGTAGCTCTTTCTAAATCCAGTATCGGTAATGCCATGGGTGGGGCAGTGGAATATAAACCTTATGTGATTATAAGTATGGTTGTATCTTCTTTGTCTTTAAAGATACAATTTTATCTCCTCAGTATATTTGACATCGCCTGTGGTCTTTTATCATATAGGCTAGACCATTTTAATGTGGGATTAGATCCACCGATAGGCAAGATGGTCCTTTGAAATTGAAATTGAATAGAAAGTTGAGATTCTTACATGCCCTCTCACAGTTCATACTTCCCTTGTTACAGGGGGAGGAGTTCTGGCACACACAATACTCGGAGTGGCATGGAATGAAATTACGGGGCAGATAAAATTTCTGATTTTAGATCCACATTATACAGGTGCTGAAGATCTGCAAGTTATTTTGGAAAAGGTAAGTATCTGTTTAACAGAAATTAAGATACAAGGCAAAGAACCTGGAACCAAAAAACAGCAAACTAGCCATTATCAGAAAGACTCTAAACCGAAGGCACTGACGACACTCTAAGGAGGTATTCTGGGGCTGTGAGGAGTATGCGTCTTGGTAGGGAGAACAAGAGGAAACTAACGTGAATTGCAAAGAAAGAACTTTAGGTTAGAGTTATGAACACTTTCTTAATTATTAAACTTAATAATGGAACACACAGCTCATCACTATATTCCTTTGGGGATGTTCCAGCTTTGCTGTAAACAAATGTAGTGAAATAGGAGAGTGAATTAAATACCTTTATATTTGTATTATTAACCAGAAATAAACTAAAACAGTATGTTGGACATTGTAGAGGCTTGACTACTTTTAACTTATTTACATATAACTTAATCTCATTCTGTAAAAGATTAGAATTTGAGACAAAATTCCAGAGTATTCATTGATACTTAAAATATCAGTTAAAGGAAGGATAAGCTTAATTTATAGGCAACTAACCCACACATGTGAAAACTCATACTAAAACTCAAGAAGTCAAGTATCATAAGACATAATTAACTTGAATTTTAACTACCATATTCTTTGCTGATTTTCTTAAAATTACAGGTTGCATACAACCTTTTCAGCCATAAGCCAATGAATACATCCTACTGTTACCCAGTACCCTTCATTTTTATCATGTCACTAAGTCAACAGCAACATGAATGAAAAGGTTTCTCTGAACTATGAATTTGTGATTTAATTAGATCATTTTCTTATGTAAAAAGCTTTAATTAGGGGGGTTATAAGTAATATCTCACAGTTCTATATTTAAAAACTCTAGGGACGCCTTGGTCGGGTAAGTGTCCAGCATTGGCTCAGGTCATGATCTAACAGTTCGTGAGGTTGAGCCCCTGATCGGGCTCCACAGTGACAGTGACAGCCTGCTTGGGATTCTCTCCCTCCGTCTTTTCCTGCCTGCCCCCTGCTTGCTTTCTCAAAATAAATAAATACGCTTTTTAAAAAAAGAATATTAAAAATCAACTCTATCATTTGCAACTATCTTTTCCCATTCCGTTGGTTGCCTATTAATTTTCTGGGTTGTTTCCTTGGCTGTGCAGAAGCTTTTAATCTTGATGAGGTCCCAACAGTTTATTTTTACACTGTTGGTGGGAATGTAAACGGGTACAGCCCCTCTGGAAAACAGTGTGGAGGTTCCTCAGGAAACTAACAATAGAACTCCTCTATGACCCACCAATAGCACTGCTAGGAATTTACCCAAGGGATACAGAAATGCTGAGGCATAGGAGCACGTGTACCCCAATGTTCATAGCAGCACTCTCCACAATAGCTAAAACATGGAAAGAGCCTAAGTGTCCATCAACAGATGAATGGATCAAGAAGATGTGGTTTATCTATACCATGGAATACTACATGGCAATGAGAAACAATGAAATCTGGCCATGTGTAGCTACATGGATGGACCTTGAGGGTGTTATGCTGAGCGAAATAAGTCAGGCAGAGAAGGACAAATATCATATGTGTGCACGTATAGGAGGACTAGGAGGAACTTAACAGAGGACCAATCGGGAGAAGAAGGGGGGAAATGGTGGGGGAAAGGTAGAGAGGCAAACCATGAGAGACTCTTGAATGCTGACAAAAACTGAGAACTGATGGATGTGGGGGGGAGGGGGGGAGGGGCATGGAGGAGGGCACTTGTGGGGATGAGCACTGGGTGTTATGTGGAAACTAATTTGACAATAAACTATTTGTAAAAAATAAAAAAAATTAAAAAAAATCAACTCTAGAATTTGCTTATATTTTACCTTTTTTATATATTAATTTTTAAATTTTATTTAAATCCAAGTTAGTTAACGTAAGTGTAATAATGGTTTCAGGAATAGAACTTCATGATTCATCACTTACATATAATACCCAGTGCTTGTCACAAGTGCCCTAATGCCCCTCGCCCATTTAGCCCATCCCCCACACAATACCCCTCCAGCAACCCTCAGTTTATTCTCTGTATTTAAGAGTCTCTTGTGGTTCTTAAGTACAGAGAACAAACTGAGAGTTGATGAGGGGAGGGGTGGTGGGGAGGGGAAAATGGGTGATGGGCATTGAGGAGGGCACTTGTTGGGATGAGCACTTGCTGTTGTATGTAAGCAGTGAATCATGGGAATCTACTCCTGAAACCAAGAGCACACTGTATACACTACGTTAGCTAACTTGACAATAAATTATATTTAAAAAGAGTCTCTTACGTTTTGCCTCCCAGTTTTAATCTTATTTTTCCTTCCTTTCCCCTATGTTCATCTGCTGTTTCTTAAATTCCACATATAAGTGAAATCATATGATATTTGTCTTTCTCTGATTTATTTAGCTTAGAATAATACACTTTAGTTCCATCCACATTGTTGCAAATGGCAAGATTCCATTCTTTCTGATTGCTGAGTAATATTCCATTGTGTATATATACCATATCTTCTTTATCCATTCAGCAGCTGATGAACATTTGGGCTCTTCCCATAATTTGACTATTGTTCATACTGCTGCTGTAAACATTGGGGTGCATGTGCCCCTTTGAAACGGCACTCATGTATCCCTTGGATAAATACCTAGTAGTGCAATTGCTGGATCATAGGGTAGTTCTATTTTTATTTTTTTGTGGAATCTCCATACTGTTCTGCAGAATGGCGGCTCCAGTTTGCATTCCCTCCAGCAGTGCAAAAGCGTTCACCTTTCTCCGCATCCTCACCAATATCTGCTGTTTCCTGAGTTGTTATTTTTAGCCATTTGGACAGGTCTGAGGTGGTATCTCATTGTGGTTTTACTTTGTATTTCCCTGATGATGAGTGACATTGAGCATCTTTTTCATGTGTCTGTTGGCCATCTGGATGTCTTCTTTGGAAAAGTGTCTTTGTCTTTTGCTCATTTCTTCACTGGATTATTTGGTTTTTGGGTGTTGAGTTTGGTAAGTTCTTTATAGATTTGGCATACTAACCCTTTATCAATATGTCATTTGAAAATATCTTCTCTCATTCCATCGGTTGCCTTTTAGTTTTGTTGATTGTTTCCTTTGCTGTGCAGAAGCTTTTTATCTTGATGAGGTCCCAGTAGTTCATTTTTGCTTTTGTTTACCTTGCCCCCAGAGACATGTCTAGTAAGAAATTGCTGCTGCTGAGGTCAAAGAGGTTTTTGCCTGCTTTCTACTCAAGGATGTTAAAGGATTCCTGTCTTACATTTAGGTCTGTCATCCATTTTGAGTTTATTTTTGTGTATGGTGTAAGGAAGTGGTCCAGGTTCATTCTTCTGCATGTCACTGTCCAGTCTTCCCAGCACAATTTGCTGTATTACACAATTGGGATTGTGGTGCCTCCAGCTTTGGTTTTCTTTTTCATCATTATTTTGGCTATTCAGGGTCATTTCTGGTTCCATACAAATTTTAGAATTGTTCGTTCTAGCTCTGGGAAGAATGCTGGTATATGTTGGTAGGGATTCCATTGAATGTACAGATTTCTTTGGGTAGTCTAGATATTTTAACAATATTTATTCTTCCAACCCATGAGCATGTAATGTTTTTCCATTTCTTTGTATCTTCTTCAATATCTTTCATAACCTTTCTAGGTTTATTCCTAGGTATTTCATGGTTTTCAGTACAATTGTAAATGGGATTGATTTCCTTGTTTTCTCTTTCTGCTGTTTCATTATTGGTGTATAAAAATACCACAGATTTGATTTTATATTGTGACTTCGCTGAATTCATGGATCAGTTCTAGCAGTTTTTTGGTGGAGGCTTCCAGTTTTTCCATGTAGAGTATCATGTCATCTGTGAAGAGTGAAAGTTTGACTTCTTTCTTGACAATATGGATGCCTTTTATTCTGTTTTCCTGTCTTGATTGCTAAGGCTCGGACTTCCAACACTATTTTGAACAGCGGTGGTGAGAGTGTACATCCTGTCATGTTCTGACCTTATGGAACAGCTCTTAATTTTTCCTCATTTAGGATGATATTAGCTCTGGGTCTTTCATATATGGCCTTTATGAGCTTGAGGTAGTAGTTCCTTCTATCCCTGCTTTGTTGGGGGATTTTGTCAAGAAAGGATGCTGTATTTTGTCAAATGCTTTTTCTGCATCTATTGAGACTATCATGTGGTTCTTATCCTTTCTTTTATTAATGTGATGTATCACATTGATTGAAATGCAGATATTGAGCCACCCCTGCAGCCCAGGATTAAATCCCACTTGATTGTGGTGAATAATTCTTTTAATGTATTGTTGGATTTGGTTTACTAGTATCTTATGGGGAATTTTTCCATCCATGTTCATCAGGGAGATTGGTCTGTAATTCCCCTTTTAGTGGGGGCTTGCGTCTTAGAATCAAGGTAATGCTGGTCTCAGAATGAATTTGGAAGTTTTCCTTCCATTTCTGTTTTTTGGAACTGCTTCAAAAGAATAGGTTTTAACTCTTCTTTAAATGTTTGCTAGAATTTCCCTGGGAAGCCATCCAGCTGTGGACTCTTGTTTGTTGCGAGATTTTTGATTATTGATTCAATTTCTTTACTGGTTATGGGTCTGTTGCTATTTCTTCCTGTTCCAGTTTTGGTAGTTTATATGTTCCTAGGAATTTGTCCATTTCTTCGAGATTGCCCAAGTGGTTGGCATAAAATTGCTCATAATATTCTATTATTGTTTGTGTATCCACAGTGTTGGTTGTGATCTGACCACTTTCATTCGTGAATTTATTTATTTGGGTCCTTTCCTTTTTCATTGATAAATCTGGCTCAGGGTTTATCAGTTTTGTTAATTCTTTCAAAGAACCAGCTCCTGGTTTCATTGATCTGTTCTACTGTTTTTTTTTTTGGTTTCAATAGCATTGATTGAGACCCAGTATGTGAACTGTTCTGGAGAATATTTCATGTGCACTCAAGAATAATGTGTAATTTGGGGCGCCTGGGTGGCTTAGTCGGTTAAGCATCCGACTTTCGCTTATGTCATGATCTCGCGGTCGTGGGTTCGAGCCCCGCGTCGGGCTCTGTGCTGACTGCCAGCTCAGAGCCTGGAGCCTGTTTCAGTCTGTGACTCCCTCTCTCTCTGACCCTCCCCTGCTCAAGCTGTCTCTTCTCTCTTTCTCCTAGAGATAAATAAAACATTAAAAAAAAAAAAAAAAAAGAATACTGTGTAATTTGCTGCTTTAGGATGAAATGTTCTGACTATATCTGTTAAGTCCATCTGGTCCAGTGTGTCATTCAAAGCCTGGTTAATTTTCTGCTTAGATGATCTGTCCATTGCTGTAATTGGGGTGTTAAAAGCCCCTACTATTACCGTATTATTGTCAATGAGTTCCTTTATGTTTGTAATTGATTGATTCGTATATTTAGGTGCTTTCAAGTTGGGGGCATAAATATTTACAATTCATTAGCTCTTCTAGATGGATAGACCCCTTAAGTAAGATATAATGCCCTTCTTCATCTCTTGTTATAGTCTTTGTTTTAAAATCTAGTTTGTCTGATATAAGTATGGCTACTCCAGCTTTTTATGATATCCATTAGCATGATAGATGTTCTCCATCCCCTTACTTTCAACCTGCTGATGTCATTAGGTCTAAAATGAGTCTCTTCTTGGCAGCATATAAATGGGGTTTTTTTTTAAATCCATTCTGATAGTCTGTCTTTTGATTGGAGCAGTTAGTCCATTTACATTTATAGTGATTATTGAACGATATGAATTTAAGTGCAATAGTGTTGCCTATAGAACTGGTGTTTCTGGTGGTGCTCACTGGTCCTTTCTAGTCTTTGTTGTTTTTGGTCTGTTTTATTTTATTTTTTCTCCCCTTAGAGAGTCCCCGTTAAAATTTCTTGCAGGGTTGGTTTAGTTTTTGTTTGTCTGGGAAACTATATCTCCTTCTATTCTGAATGATAGCCTTGCTGGATAAAGAATTCTTAACTGCCTATTTTTCCAATTCAGCATTGAATATATCCTGCCACTCCTTTCTGGCCTGCGAAGTTTCTGTGGACAGACTTGCTACGAACCTGATCTGTCTTCCCTTGTAGGTTAAGAACTTTTTTTCCCTTGCTGCTTTCATGATTCTTTCTTTGTCTGTGTATTTTGTGAATTTGACTATGATATACCTTGGTGATGGTCAATTTTTGTTGAATCTAATGGGAGTTCTCTGTGTTTCTTCGATTTTAATATCTGTGTCCTATCCCAGATTAGGAATGTTTTTAGCTATTAATTGTTCACATAAACCTTCTGTCCCTTTTCTCTATCTTCTAGGATTCCTATGATACAAATGTTATTCCTTTTTAAATAAGTCACCGAGTTCTCTAAGTCTTGTACTGTGATCCTCTTTTTTTTCTGCTTCATTATTTTCCATGATTTTATCTTCTGTATCACTGATTTGATGCTCTGATTGATCCATCCTTGCCATCACAGCATCCATTCAAGATTGTGTCTTGGTTATAGAATTTTTAATTTCAGCCTTACTAGGTTTTAGTTCTTTTATCTCTGCAGAAAGGGATTCTCTGTTATCTTCCATACTTTTTTCAACATTATAATTGTGGTTTTAAATTCTAGTTCAGACATCTTACAATATCTGTGTTGATGAAATCCCTGGCCATCATTTCTTCCTGGTTTTTTTGTTGGTTTTTTTTTTTTTTTTTTTTGGTGTGCATTCTTCCCTGTCTTGATCATGAGCTGAGCTGAAGTCGGATGTTTGACTGACATCCAGGTGCCCCCCAAAATACTTTTTTTATAATAAAATAGAACAAAATAAGGAAAATAAATAGAATATAAAATTTAAAAATTTGCTTCTTTCTGTATCCAAGAAAGAAAAGAAAAAGAAAACAACAGAAACAAAAACAAACGAACAAGCAAACAGAATGCAGCCTGAATGAAGTTATATCTAGTTTTCCCTAGAACTGAAACTTTTTAGCATACTGTGGTCTTTAAACAGGTGGAAGGGATTTGTGCTGGTCTTCTCTGGGATGTGCCTGGAGGGTGCAGGTGGGCAGGACTTCTTGTAAAGACTCCGTTGTCCACTTGGTGGCGCTGATTAGGTCACTGGGGTCTATACCTGTGTGCGTACATGTGCGCTTGAGATGAAAATGGTTTCACCCAGCTCTCTAGTCTCTGGAGTGGGAATTTTGTGCCCTCACACATGTGATAAAACAAACACTCCTCCTTTGTTTCAGGCTCCTGCCTTTACTGTATCTGTGTCTAAGTGTTCTACCTTCCAGGCACGGGCTCTGAAACTTCAGACTCTATGCTCCACTGTTTATGGAATCTGGCAGTATTGAAACCCTCTCTTTTCTCCCTCTCAGTGGATTTAGGGAACTGATTTCTTGTCCAGTCTCCCGCAAGTGTTTTCACTCTTTGTCTTTCCAACTACTTTCAGGGGAAGTGTTTTTCTTGTGTGATCCCGATGCACTGCCCTCTCCTCCTTTCTCTCTGTCCCCTCTCCGTGAAAACCGCTCCTTACCCTTTATGGCTCTGCCACTTTTCTGTCCCCCAGTTCATCTCTCCACACTATGTACCTTGCAAGTTATCTGGCTCAAACTATGCAGATTGTTGCATTAATCCTCAGATCAGTTTCCTAGGTTTTCAAAATGGTTTGACACTGATCTAGCTGCATTTCAAGGACAAGCTCAGGGTCCCCATAATACTCTGCCTTCTTAACTCCATCCAGGTCATTTTTTTTAAAGCAGAATTCCTGGGGAATCGGGTGGTTTAACATTGAAATTGATTGGTGATACACTTTCAGAAGCTGAAAAGAATATAACTGCATGAGGTTACTAAAGCCCTGATGATAAAGGGCTTTAGCATATAAAGAGCTTTGGTGTGTGTGTGTCTGTGTGGTTGAACTCTTTTATATTCCAGTTTAGTAAAGTCTTTTGCTAATGATAAGACTTATCTAAATACTAACAGGACATAAGTGCATTCTGCTTTTCTCTTTCAAGGCACTTGGACTTTTAAATCTATGAAATGTTTTTGACTGGTACATGAAAATGGAAGCAGTATTTACTCTTTCTTTAGTAAAGTGTCTACTCATTCAGCATTAAGTCCCTATATAATATGTGCCAACCACTGTCCAAAGCAATAGAGGTACTAAAAAAGGTTTTTAAGAAGCTCTTAGTCTAGCTACAAGGACAAAGGAGATCCAAAAAGGATTCCCCAGAAAGAATATGGTTATCTAAGAGGGAGTTAGATCCTGCAGAGTTGTGGATCTGGTAGAGGGATCACTTAGAGACAGTGAAAGGAAAGCAGGGCATGTTCCTGGAACTACAGTAGTTTTAACCTGAGTAGAGCTGGTGAAGGGGTGTGGCTGGCAGGACAGTCACTGTGAGCCCTGCAGAGAAACCAGGCATTTAGATTTTATCTTTGAGGCAGTGAGTAGCCTTCATTATTTTAATGAGAGGTGGGATACAGATAAAATTACTTCTTTCTGGCTGGCTTGAGGAACTTTGCACTAGATGGAGTTGTCTAAATAGGGTTTCCTGAAGCATCTGGATAGATCCAGTAAGTCTTTGTCCCTGATTACTTTCTCTGAGAATTGTGCTGTCCTTTGCTAGTTATATTTCTGGACATTCTGTAAAAAAACAAAACAAAACCCTTTGTATTAGCACGTGTAAGGAACCATGAAGCCAAGGCCTGGCCATCAGTAGAACTACTGACTCTCACTTAACTCAGCAATTTAGAGCACTGTTTTATTGTCTGATCAGGCTGCTATGACAGAACACCATAGTCTGAGTGGCTTCTAAACGATGAAAATATTTTCCTTACCATTCTGGAGGCAGAGAAATCCAAGGCACCAGCAGGTTTGGCCTGGTGAGCCCCACTTACTAGTTCACAGGTAGCAGTCTTTTTCACCGTCTTCCACGTTGGTGGAATGCATGAGGGACGTTTCAGGGGCCTCTCTCATGAGGTCATTAATCCCATCCGTGAGGGTTCAACCCGCATAACCCAGTCACCTCCCCAAAAAGACCCCACTTCCAGCTACCTTAGGGATTAGGTTTCAACATGAATTTTGGAAGGATACCAACCTTCAGTCTATTTCAGGAGCTACATAGAGAGTTCTGTCTCTGCCTGACCTCTCTTTACCCTTTTGTGGAACTTTCCTGTTGGACGTTTCCAGACTAGTCGTGTCAAAGGAAAAGAGCAGGCTCCCTTATCAACTCCCATCAGTTGCTGGTTTGGGCACCCTCTCTACCCACTTCTTTTTTAAATACTTGAGTCTGGTTACCTAAAAAGGACCTAAAAAATTAAAACAGATAGTATAAGCCTTTTTTCTGTTGATCATTAAGAAAACAGATTTTAGAACATTAAATTTATTAGAAGTTTTGCCAGAAGAGATAATAAAAAGCTTATTTACATATAGAAACAGGCCTCAAAGATAAATTAGCAGTTACCTGGGAGCAAGAGAACAGTACTGGTGGAGGATTTTTTGTTTTTTACTTTCACTTGAACTCATATAATGTGTATCTTATTTCTGCAATCAGAAAAAGAAAAATGTAGAAACTAAAAAGCATCTCTACTCAACCCTCCAAACCTCCACAAGTAGAGCTAACACACGATCTCCTGTAGAAAGCATGCACTTGAACTTTAGGTCCCTGACTAACACCCAGCAGCCTCTGAGTTAGTTAGGGTAACTACTTGTCACTCACTCACTGGTATTTATGTTAAGAGTCCTAGTTGGCCGCCTCACAACTATTTTGCAAGCAAAGCATTTCATTTCAGAGTGACATAATTCAGACTAGTCATTAGTTGGGTCTTTAAGAAAATAAACCAAGGGCGCATGGGTGGCTCAGTGGGTTGAGCATCCAACTTCGGCTCAGGTCATGATCTCCTGGTTCGTGAGTTCGAGCCCTGCATCGGGCTCTGTGCTAACAGCTCGGAGCTGGAGCCTGTTTTAGATTCTGTGTCTCCCTGTCTCCCTCTTTCCCTGGCCCTCCCCAGCTTGCACTCTTTCTCTCTCAAAAAAAAAGAAAACATAAAAAAAAAACCAATGGCCCAAAAAGAAATTTGATACGCTTTTGTGCTTACAATGAGATTTTGTTTGGAAGTAATTTTCTCTGCTGGGAAGAAGGATTAATAGTGACTGAAAAATGGAGAGTGGAATGATTATGGCCCAATGACAGTGAAAGCCATCTCAAGAAGCCAGCACAGATTTCCTCATAGCTAAGATTTACTGCTTGGTCTGTATGACAGTCTTTAGTGGACAACTAAGAAAAACAGACTGCCAATTCAACTGTCACCTGCCATCGACTGCCAGAATTGTAAAAGTGCACATCTTAGAATCAAGAAAAATGTAACCATTACCATAAGGAATTGTTTTTTAATAATTTCTAGGATTAAGTACTATAGAGTTAAAATTTTATTAGACTCTACCTGAAATGGACCCAAGTCTGTTAATTTCCAGGCTTCACAGGAGTTCAGATCTTTGAGTTACACAAGTAGTCTTATTCCAGGGCCCAGCAGACAGAAAAGGATTGTAAAGTGTTATGGTTTTGATCATGTAGACCTATCATTTTGTAAAGAGTTTCCTTTTGCTTTTCCCAAATGTAGGGCTGGTGTGGATGGAAGGGCCCAGACTTTTGGAACAAGGATGCTTACTATAATTTATGTCTTCCTCAGCGACCAAATGTTTTTTAAAATCTCTTGGACTCAAAGACCGTAGTAAAGTTGTATTATAAATTTGTTAATAAAGACAGATTTTAAGTCCTGGGTATAGTCTGATGGATTAAACTATGATTTTTTTTTCCCCCAAAGGTTGTACACAAAGAAAAGTTTATTCTTTAGACATTCTTTAATAATTTAATAGACAAAGCATGCACAACCAAAATATCACAGGCATGTAAAAACATGTGTTCTTAAATGCTATCTTCACTTAGAAGAAAGTTTTCCTCCTTCTTAGAAGGAGTTTAGGTACATCTGTTGAGCCAGAAGCCATTGCTGGTGGCTGAGTCGTAGGTCTGAGTGGAGCGAAGGCTTCCTTCAAACCTTTTCAGGACCGACATGAATCTGTTTTTTAAAAACACAGTGCCATTAAAACCTTTTTTAGAAAGGTTTCCTCCTCAGTCTTCCATCCCGCAGGACAATTTCTGGCCTCTAGACTCTAGCAGTAGTTACTAAAACCAGTATTAAAATGAGTTAATGAAAATAAAAAGATACCCTAGAAATTAGGCTGCCCTTATTAAATGAAACAATAAACTCTACTAAACTAGAGATCTCTGAGGGAGGAAGAAAACAGAACCGAGTTACTTACCAACACTTCCTTTTTCCAGTTGTATTTTCTGCACTTCCAAAACTTCGTTTCTGTCTGAGCCCTGGAACACCGTGATCTCTCTCCAGTTGTTCACTTGGTTTTATTGTCTGCATACATTTAATTGTTGTAAGAAACTTGGCGCAGTCTAGAAATCCACATGACCAAGCTAGATCTTCAGCTGTTTGCCCATTCTTATTACATAAACTGAATTTAAGACAAAAATTGAGTTACATAAAAACTGACAATTGTTCAGCCTTGCTTTTTTTTTTTTAATATATCTTTCTACAAAGGAGATTTGGGCTTAGATGAATGTTGGTTTCAGAACAGAAGTAAAGGAATCCTAGGAAAATTCCAATATTCCCTTACTACTGCAACCTCATTGGCTAGCACAGAGTTCAGCACAGAGCAGACATTCCATTTCTGAACAAATGAAAGAATATTCCGTGCTCAGTATAACAAGTAATTACTCAAAGGAGGTCAGTGAAAACTTTTACAAAAGGGATTATCCCAAACCAAAACAAAGTTGTAATATTGCCACAATGGATGAAAAGGATTGCTAAGAATCCATTTTTTACTTAAATGTAATATAAGGTATCATTAATAGCCTAAGTTAACATTTAAATAACTCTAAATTGTCAATTAGGCGAGCATCATTTTTAAAAGCACTCATAACTCAGCTTCAGGAGTCTTGATTAGCTTAGTCCAAGAAAATTATGAAATTTGAAGCCATTGATTTTATACTTACTCAATTTGGGCATCACTGGCTACCAGCAGGCTAAGGCATTCCAGACTTCCAACTTTTGCCGCCTTGTGTAGCGGAGCTTCTCCAAAAACATCCTTAAAGATAAGACAACACATTTTAGTCTCTCCCCCACAATCCTCTGTATAAGTTGGTAGGTAAAGTCTAATTACTGTTTAAGAAAGCCAGTTAGAACTACATGGTACTGAATTTCTTTAATTCGGGTTTTTTAAAAAATAAAGTTCACTTTGTGTTTATTAAATACAAAGTTTTCATTAATAAAAACATGCAGCCACAGCTACATACATTAAAACTTAGGTGAAAAAAAGCATGGTAGAGTTTTACACAGGTAAAAAAAATGTACAATTTAAATTCACTATAATATTCAATGGAAGATGCAGGCTACCATAAGAAAGTTCTATAGGAAACCATACAAGTAATGAGTTTGCCTCACAACCGTTACTTCAATAATTACTATTCTGAGACTTTTAATTTGGCAATGTAGCAACTGTTCGTTGTGAAATAAGCTGTAGACCTAGGTATGCTGTCCAATACAGTAGCCAGTAGTCATACATATGGTTAATGAGCACTTGAGATGTGGTTAATCGGAACTGAAATGTGCTGTAAATGTAAAATACATGCCACACTGAGAAGATGTATGAAAAGAAAATGGAAACTATCTGTAAGTAACGTTACATACTGATCATATACTGAAATGATAATTTTCAGGTGAATTGATTTAAATTATAAAATTAAGTTCATGTTTCATTTTCTTTCATTAACGTGGCTACTAGGAAATTTTAAATTTAGAGTCTCCCTTTCCATTTCCATTGGGCTTCGCTGCTACAGACCTCTAACAACAGCGACCACTTGCTGTTAGGGCGTCCGAGAAGAGTGTGTGTGGATGTGGGTGGAGGGCAGGGTGCACACAGCAACAATCGGTAACCTAGATACCTGCTGGTTGAGGTCAGCGCCTGTCTGCAGCTGCCACAGAAGAAAGCAAGCAAGGCCGCCACCTGCGGCCAAATGGACAGGCGACTGCTCGCGGGGATCGGGGGGTGCGTTGACCGAGGCCCCGGCCTCCAGCAGATGCTTCAGACTATCCACCTGCGGGAAGACCACGGCTCCAGCACCCCTGATGCCTCCGTGCGGCCCCGCGCTCCCCCGCGGTTGAAACTCTTCCCCCACTCCCCAAATCCTACTCTGAAGAGGCTGGACTCGGCAGCACGCAGTGGTCAGTGACCCTCGCTAGTGCCCCCGAGCAGACGGACCTCCGGGAGCGTTTGCCTGCAGGACAAAAGGGGCCCGAGTCTCACCTCTGGGTTGCAGTCGAGCAACAGCATTCTCCACCTAAAGCCGAGGACCGGAGGCCCTGGGAGTGCGGCGCGGTGGGGCAGGCGCTGCCGACTGGCAGGTAAGAGCGCAGCCAGCCCAAGTGCGGGAGAATTTAGACCGCCCGGGCCCGCGGGACGGCCCCTCGCGGCCGCGCCCCAACTCCCGCCGCGCCCCCGGAGCCTCACCCGGCGCCGCCCGGCCCTTCCCCGCCCCGCGGCAGCCGCACGTACACAAACACTGGCACGTGCGACCGCGCGGCTAGCTGGGGAGGAAGCCGTAGGTGCGCCAGCCGATTGGCCCGCCGGGAGATGCCAGCCCCGCCTACCCGGGGGCGGGGCCCTCGGAGGCCCCAGCGGAGCCCCAGGGCGCGTGCGCCGCAGAGGGAGCTGGGCGGCTGGGCTGCGGCAGCAGCCATGGGGCGCGCGTGGTTTGACACGTCTCGCACTAGCGTGCCCAGCCCTCTCGTCCCTGTGGAGAAGCGGCAGTTTTCGTTTCTGCTGGCGCGCACGTAACCAGGAAACGACGGAACTCCGGCAGCACCACCTTTGGAAGCAGCTGTGCGTGGTGCTGGCGCCGCGTCCCCCGCCCTCCGGCTCCGGAGGAAGGAGGAGAGTTCTTTCGGCGTCACGTTCATACTCGGCCCCCCGCTCGCCTGTCCCCGTCGCCCTGGACTTTTAGGGCGGAAAACCGGAGCCGGGGCGGGAGGTGGGGGCGGGGGGAGGCCAACGTGACCTAAAGTGATGAGTTTTAGCATAAGGACTGCTCCGACCACCCCCCAAAATTAAATGGTTTATCAAACTGGACCCTTTTCTGTGACGCCAGGCCCGTATTGGGAAATCCTGTAAAATGAGCCAGCCGTGGTCCTGTGTCCTCTCCTGGAGAAAAGGTTAAAGCACACCCCTGGGCTTGTCGCCTGCGGAAAGGTTGAGTGCCCAGGCCATTAACCTTGAGCTTGCTTAAGAACGTGTCAGCCCTAATAGTGGGGAGTGTTCAAGGACAGACGAAGGGACCCAGGCCACGGACGTTTGTGACCTATGTATGGGGCTCTTCCCAGGCCGGGCAGATAGGACCTCCCAGCTGCTCAGAGAGAGAGGCGGGGGGGGGGGGGGGGGGGGGGGGGGGGGGGGGGGGAACGGGGTGAGGAATGGCTCTCCTGAAGCTCCTCATTCTCTTAAGCTTGAGTCAAGCCTTTTTGTGCAATTTTAGAAACAGGCTTCCTGACTTCAAATTGTAGCCATCGGCCACATCTGTACTCTCTTAACTATCTTTTCCTAAACGTTTTTTTTTTTCCTCCAGATTAATCTAGCTAAAAAACTCAAGCTCAGTGATTTCCTTCCTACTGATTCCTTTGAGAGTAGGACTGACAAAGAGTCTGTGTTTATTATTATGCTTTTAGAGGACAAGCTCTGAGTGGCCTTTTAGTTCTAATTTTGGTTACAGTCTTTTTTATTTCATAATAAGAGGCATAATATAATTTTGCAGTCATAAATTACACATAGGCAGTGACCCAAGAGGTAGTTTTACACAACTTGTTCATATGTGTCTCTGAAGATAAATATATACATATTTATGTTCAAACACAGTAAAGTGCTGTGTTCTGTATTTTTATGTTGAAATTATTCAGAATTTTTTATGATATTTAAAGAATGTCAGAGAGCTGTGAGAACACATGAATATACTGCCAGTTTCCCTTTTCCATTCATGTTTATCAATTAGGTAAGCACTTTTTTAAAGCAATTAAGCTCAGGTTTGCACAGATGTTCATTTTCAGGAATTCTTAAATGATGCAAGATATTGTCAGAGAAGTTCTTACAGTTTTAAACATCATAGTGCAGTTAACACATGCAATGGGATATCTGTATGATGAATGTGCTTCCATATTACATCCATTTTATTTAAAACAAGATTCTATTCAGCACGTGTTAAGCCTGGTAATTATTGTTAACTTTTTGTTATGTATGTAAGTTTCATGAGGAAAGGGAATTTTGTGAGTAGTTGTTAAAGCTTTTCTCCCTTTAATCACTTCCTACTTGTCCATTGCTCACAATATGTTTCAGAAAAACGATGTCTCAGCTAAGTATCTTGCTTCTGTTAATAATGAGCTTAAAAGCTTTCTAAAAACTGAACAAAGCTGGCGGAGCACAAAAATATACAGAAGAAATACATTTGGGGGAAAAATACCATCTTATGAGGAAACAGCTGGAGTTATTTCTGAACATGTAGCAGGTGGGATCAGTTTTCTGAAGAGGAAGATGGTCTAAGATGCATATATCAACAGGCACTCCTCTAAGCAGTGTTAATGTTATGTGTGTTTAATTTGCTGGTAGCTGTGTTTTCCAGAAGGAGGATGCCATTTAGAGTGAGTATAAACCATTTTGGATGATGAGTAAGTGACAATGAATGAAAGATATGTGGACTAAGTCTTGAAGGGTGAGTAGGAGTTTGTTAGGTAGTCCATGAAGGGAAGAGTATTTCTAAGGAGTGTAAAATATCTTCCAGTGATAATAGAACTATGTGCAATTCAGTCTGCTTGCAGTATATGATACAGATACAGCAGTGATGGAAAATAAAGATTTACAAATCTTTACAAATTAAATTAACTGACCACTAATGTCTATTCAATTTATTATAATAAACTGATATTGAGACTTGCTATGCCCCAAGATTAATACAGATAGTTATTATTATCTTCTCCACTTTTCAGGAAGTGAAATTGGGGCTTGCAGAGGTTCACTAACTTATCTAAGGTCATATCATTAAGGGGTGGAGCTGGACTCAGTCCATTTCACTCCAGAGACCACATTCTTCTATCTAAAGTTTAAAGAATTCTGGTTATCATTGGTAGATTTGAAGTTACTGAGATTAGCTTCTTTAAAGCAAAAGAAAGTCCTTAGAGAATATCCATAGATATTAAAATCCATTGAAAAACAACTCCTTCATTCAATGAAATGTATAGCAAAGTTGAATCACTAAGTTGTACTTGTGAAATTAATGTAACATCAGCGATATTCAAATAAAAAAATTTTCAGAGTATTTGGCAACAAACTATAGGGAAAATCGAGTGGGCCAATTCTCTGTACTATCTCTGCAATTTCTGTAAAATTATTCTAAAAATATGAAGTTCATTTTTAAAAAGAAGACTTGAGGCCACTTAAACCATTATGTATTAGATTTCTTTCTGGAGACCCCAGCTATTGAAGTTTTTGTTTATTCAAATATTTAGTTTCATTTTTAAGTAACCCTCTTTCCAAATATAGTAATGACAGAAGACATCTAAAACCTTATGAAGCCAAATTTTCACAACCAATCACTACTTAGTTCCTTCAGTTCCTCTGCAAAACACACTGTCCATTGCATTGATCACTGGGAGGTTTTACCAGACTATTCTCTTAAATGTTCAGTTACTTGGGCTTATATCACTTTGAATTTTTTTCCACACCTATAAGGATTATTATATAATTAAGTATTATATTACTGGTTAAATGAGAGATGAGAACTATAATTTTTAAGAAAACTAAAACGAATGCTTTCAAAATTATCAAATCTCAAGAAAAATGCTTTCAAAGTAGGTGAGGATAAATTGACTATAAAAGATGAGGAGAAATAGATCTATGATCAGACTATTTCATGGGCATTTTTAAACTCCTACTTCCATTTGAAAGAAACATAAAATGAAATTCATATGCATGTGAATTCTTTTTATGAAAAAGGTAACTATAAACTCACATTCAACCTCTAAAGAAAAAGCTTCTGACCCTACATGAAAAGACTGGGAAGTAATATATATATAATGTTTTTAAGTTAAAATGTATATGGTATATTTGTATACTCTTTATTAGTTATACATTGATTCTTGTTTAATCGACCACAATAAATGCATGCAATACAAGCATTTATTGCACAACCTATTTCTTTCATTTAAGGAATATAAAGAGAGTAGCTGAATAGAATACATTATATTTCTTTTTGTAGGCCATAGCTCCAAAGCTACTTGATATATTTGATATTATAATTTATCTAGTATAGAAAGTTGAAAGTCATTTTTTTATGTTTATTTTTGAGAGAGAGAGGGAGACCAAGCACAGTGGGGGAGGGGCAGAGAAAGAGGGAGACACAGAATCTGAAGCAGGCTCCAGGCTCTGAGCTGTCAGCACAGAGCTCAACATGGGGCTCAGACCCACAAATCTTGAGATCATGACCTGAGCTGAAGTGAGACACTTACCCAACTAAGCCCCCTAGGCGCTCCAAGTTGAAACTCATTTTTTACAGTAACTCAGATTTGTCCCAATTTATTAACATCCTACTCAAATTAATCTTTTTTCCTAAAAGGGGAAAATAGGGACAAAATGTTGATATTACTAATTAAATAATTAGAACAAGTAAATAACAGTGTAGCATATGATGTTGAAATCAGTTCTAAGCGAATATACACTCAAAGCATATATCTAATATTCTATGTTTTCTACCCACTTTCAATAATAAGCATTTTTAAAATAAAACAGCTGAATTTCAAACTTTTGACACGATTCCCCAAATCAGCTATTATCCAGTTATCTTATACAGGTACAAATGATAAAATAAATTTCTTACATGTTTAATAGTCTTTAAAATTAAGTTACCAAAATACTTTGAGAGTTCCTTGTGTAAATGCCATTAAGCACAGAAATTACCTAGATCAATACTGATATTTAGGATTTCATGAAATCTGATCTCTTACCCAGTGGAGTTGAGAAATAGATGTGAGATAATGGTATTATTTGTTACCCATACATTGTCATATGGTGGGGACAAGAAACCTTGTGGATCTGTTCATGATTATTTTATACAAGATTAATTCAATTTTCTTGTTTGATGTGACCCTCATAGTCATTAGCACAACAGGTCAATTTAGATTTGGATTGTTACAGATTTTTGTTACTTCCCCTTGTAATTGTTTCTTGTCTCAACCATTGCTACTCTTTGAGGGTAATAAGCAATTTTTATACATTAAAAATTTACTCAATTATCTTATTATCTGACCCCGGGAAATAGATTATTCCAGAATGTATCTGTAACTATAATAGCAGCAACTCTTCTGTATGAATAAGCTTCTATAAATACAGAAGACAAATATGCAGTCACTAAATAATATTTATATTCATTTGTCTCTGGATGTTGAGTGAACCCCCTCAGGAAAGGCCCTGGTAGCCCTAACTGGCTAAAAAATGGTTTCCACACATCAGGAACAGGACACATGAGGCATTTGAATCCCACATAATTACCAAGATTTTGGAAAAATCAGTCTTTCCAAGAGTAGCTTATGTGCTCACAGAATGCATGGTAAATTGCAGAAAAATTAAAAGCTACCAGGCTCTCCCTTCAGTGCTTCTCTGGTAGTAAAAGACATCCTATCTTTTCCCACACTTCTTTTTCCTCTCATTTCAGGGCATGATGTAAATTGACCACACCCAGGAGGAAGCACAGTGGAAAAAGCTCTAACTGGACTTTTGTTTTAAATAAACAAATAGACCTAACTAGAAAGGGGGAAAAATAAAGAAAACAATAGAAGGCTACTGATTCAATATTGTCTTTTGAGATTTCAGCAATAATTATAATGTTCTTTTCTAAGTTTCCTTCCTATATGAACAGATTATGCCTCCAATTAATATATGAACACTACCATTTCTTTTTTAATGAGTGTGAGACAACAGTAATGAAAAGAGCAATAACAGTAAAACACAGACCTTTGCATTTTTGCCCGGGACACTTATTTATGGGCACCAGTAACTATTTATCTATTATGACAGGAGCTTCAGTGTTGTACCTCAATTTTAAAAGAACTTTAACTAAATATTCATTATTTTAGTATTGGATTAAGACAGCTATTAAGTGCCAAAAAAGCTATTAGAAACATTAGCAAAAATAATTAAAAACAAAAAATAACAGAAATTTTTAAAGTTTGACCAAGGGGTTCCACAAAACCTGTAGGCTCATATTTTTACAACATAGTCTAAGATACTGTGTTGGGACTCAGACTTAGCACAGGGTTGTACTCATGGCTCAAGTTTATTACGGTGAAAAGAATATACTTTCGATCATCAAAGAAAAAAAAAAACCAGGGGGAGTCTGGAGAAATCCATGCCCAGGCCTACGGATCACTCACTTCCAAAAACAAACTCACCAATGTGCCCCTTTCTCTGGCAGGGAATAATACAGGATCCTGTGTGCAATGTTTCTGCCTCGATAAGCTCATTACAGACTCAGGACCCAATATTTTTACTGGAGGCCTGTCACGTAGGTGTGACCTAGCAAATACTAAAATTACAGAATTCCAGAAGGAAAAACATGTTCACCATACGTCATCATGATGTTTATACAAACAACAGAAACTCTGCCAACTAGGCTTGTCAGGGGGATGACTGGTCAAGTTCCCAAATGCCAACCAAGGACCAACCTTGCCAGGGTGGCCTTCTAAAGATGGCAGCCTCAGGCCGCATGGGTGGCTCAGGAGGTTAAGCATCTGACTCCTGATTTCGGCTCAGGTCATGATCTTGCAATTTGTGAGTTCGAGCCCTGCATCAGGCTCTGCACTGATGGTGCAGAACGTGCTTGGGATTCTCTCTTTCTGTCTCTCTCTGCCCTTCTGCTCTGGCCCACATGAGCTCGCTCGCTCTCTCTCTCAAAATAAATAAATAAACACTAAAATTTTAGAAGGAAGGGAGAAAGGGAAAAAAAAGAGGGAGGGAGGGAGAGTGGGAGGAAGGAAGAGAAGGAAGGGAGAGAAGGAAGGAAGGAAGATGGCAGCCTCATGCCAGCTAGGCTAACTCTTTTCTGCACAGGAACACAAGAATAACCCATAAAAGACACTATTTAATATACTTAAATTCATTTTCACAACAGTTTTACATTTAACTTACCTTTTGCTACTCCATTAAAAAGTTACAAGCCATTTTTAGACAATTTTATCAGATTCCCAAAGGTTTACATCTTTACCTAAAAAAAAATTTTTTTTAAGAGGAAGGGTAGATACTTTGGAGAGAATTTCTATTTTGAAGTTGCAAATACCCAAATTTTTACATGAGTAAAGTATCAGGCCACCCGGATGTGTATACTGGGTTGAGTGTAAGATCAGCACAGAAGCAAAAGGCATTTTCTCAAGGGCTACCTAGTGCAACCGATCCCAAGATTCTTCAAGGATGGAATGTGATTTTCGCCAAAATCCAAATGGGCTGTTTGGACCTGGTTAGAGTAAGTTTTGTTTCTGTTTGTTTTTATAGTACCTATGACTCGTTGAAGTGTCTCGATGTGTGATTCTAGGATCTTTCCACTTGACATTCACAGGGTAGCTAACAGGACGATATCATTTTGCAATCCAGGCGGCACGTGTCTCCGGGCAGGAGCGGTGCTTCTAACACAAGGCTCTGTGCGCCTCCAGCGTTGGGCCTTTACTCTCAATTTCACCAAAGACCGCAGAGCTTAGCCACGCTCCATCTTGGCAGTTTTTCATCGGAGACTTCATTCTCTAGGATCTCTCTGACTTTGTCCCTGTTTCTCTAATTGTATCCTTTGGCTCGTTGGGGTCCAGGCTGTGCATGGTGAGAGATGAGGGGCGCTTCCAGCAAAGCTGAGGTTCGTGTGTCTTCTCTGCAGCCCCGTAGCCTGGCTCCTCTCCTAAGCTCCTCACACCGGATTTCCTGACACCTTACTGACTGTACTGGATAGTACACATTTTCCCATTTATCAATATTATCCACTTCACCCACTTTCTAATTTTTTAGCATAGAAAGAGGATGAGGAAAGTCTAGGCCCCCTGTTCTTTACCATTTCTGAAGCCAAGTTCCCAAATGAAATGAAACCACTTTTTGCTTGATGAGGTATGAACATAATAGCAGATACCCTCTATTTCAGTATATAAAGGCCACCCTCGTCTAAACAAAACTTAAATTATTTTTAATATTTTAGTTGTACCATTAAAATACTTACAGATTTAGTGGCACCTGGGTGGCTCAGTAGGTTAAGCATCTGACTCTTAATTTCAGCTCAGGTCATGATCTCATGGTTCGTGGGATCAAACCCTGTGTCAGGCTCTGCACTGACAGCATGGAGCCTGCTTGGATTCTCTCTCTCTCCCCTCTCAAAATAAATAAATAGTTTTTAAAAATACTTGCAAATTTAATCAAATAGTTAACCTATTTTACCTGTTGCTGACAATATACAAATAGAAATTGCACATAAAAACTACTTTATATCAATAGAAGTTTCCTTTCTTAATTTAATACATCATTTTTCCACTTACAGTAGAAATTCATTTCTAATTCTCTCTCTCTAAATAAGTTTTTAGCTTTCAAAATAATTCGATTATTCAGAACACAAAATTTAAAGTCCAAAGTTACCTGTAAAAGATTCAATACACATGCTTCCAAACAGAACTACGTAGTTAAAAGTATAATAGAGGCTGAGAGTATCATAGTCTTTTAAACAAAAGGTACTCGGGCAACTGGATATCCACTTGCAAAAGACTTCATTTGGACCCCTCCCTCACACTGTATATCAAAATAACTCAAAATGGAGCAAAGATCTAAATATAAGAGCTGAAACTACAGAGCTTTCAGAAGAAAACAAAAGGGTAAGTCTTTGTGACCTTGGATTAGGCGATGGTTTTCTTATCTTAAATATGACACCTCAAGTACAAGCAAGAAAAGAAAAAAACAAGAATTGGGGCTTCAATTTCTATAGCTCAGTAGCAGAAAGATAAGGCAATTTAAGAATGGGCAAAGGAGCATTCAAGAGTACACTTATCATAATGAGCACTGAGTAGCGTATGGAAGTGTTGAATCACAATAGTGTGCCCGTAAACTAATATAACACTGGTGTTAATTACACTTAAATTAAAATTTAATAAAAAATTAAAAAGTACAAACGGGTACTTTTTAATTTAATAAAATAATTTAATAAAAAATTAAAAAGTATAAATGACCCAAATAGACATTTCTCCAAAGAAGACAAATATACAGCCAAAAGGTATTTGAAAAGGGGCTCAACATCACTAACCATCAGGGGAATACTGATCAAAACCACAATGAGAAAACCTCACACCTGTTAGAATAGCTTTTATCATAAACACACAAGTGTTGGTGAGGAAGTAGAAAAAAAGGGAACCCTTTGTGCCCATTTGGTGGGAATGTAAACCAGTATGGCCACCACGGAAAAAGTACGGAAGTTTCTCAGAAGATTTAAAATGGAACTAATATAATCCACACCTACTTCGGAATATTTTGAATTGAAATCAGAATCTTAAGCCAAGATCTGCACTTGCACGTTCACTGCAGCATTATTCACAATAGCCAAGACACTGAAGCAAACTAACTCTTCATTAATAGGTAAATAAAGAAAATGTGGTATTTCATACAATGGAATATCACTCAGTCTTTAAAAAAGAGGAAATCCTGCCATTTGTGTAACATGAATGAACCCAGAGGACATTATGCTAAGTGGAATAAGCCAGACTCAGACTAAATAGGACACGATCCCACTTACACAAGGGATCTAAAATCGTCAAACTCATAGAAGCAGAAAGCAGAAAGGCAGTTATCAGGGGCTGAGGAAGGGAACAATGGTGAGGTGTTAGAGGTACGAAGTTGCAGCTATAACAAGCTGATCAAGCCCTAAACTGAAGGCCACTAAATTCAAGACCACTAAAATTTTTTTACCAGGACTTCTGATAAGTCAGCTTAATTGAATGGGTGATTTCAATTCAAAACCCAAATGAGTCCAGCAATCTTACCATAAATTACCCAGACTACCAGAAATCTAAAAAAAACACTTAATGTTTAAAAAAGTAACTCGTGTACAACCACTTGGAAACTATTCTGCAGTATCTACTAAAGGTGAACACGTATACCCATTGCCCCAGGAATTCATATTCCTATGTTTATACCCAACAGAAATGCACGTGAATATTTAGGCAGAAAAACAGGTACGAGAATGTTTATAGCAGAACTGTTCTCAAAAGTCCAAAACAGAGACTACTCCAAAGTCTGTCAAATGGAAGAGACAGATCATGGTACATTCGAATGCACAGTGTAATCCTATGTAGCAACGAGAAGTCGAAAGCTACAACCAACACAACAGAATGGATGAATCTCCATGCAGTGTTGAACACAGAAGCCAGACACAAATTAATACATAGTACACGATTCCATTTACATGGTATACAAAGTATGCAAAAATAATTTATGCCATATCCTATTTACATTGGGGCTTACACAGTAACTAGAAGGCAGTACTAGGGAGGTTTCTGGGTGCTGCTAATTTTCTCTTTTGGGATCTGAGTGCTAGTTACACGGAAATGTTCAGTTTGTGAACATTTATCAAGCTGTAAACTACCTATACATTTCTGTATTTATATTATACTTCAGTAAAACATTTTCAAATATTTAATATTAAAAGTTTTAAATATTAACAGCAGACTAGACATGGCTAAAGCAAGGATTAATAAAACAGAGAGA
The DNA here is from genome assembly GCF_003009895.1 of Hyaena hyaena. NCBI lineage: Eukaryota > Metazoa > Chordata > Mammalia > Carnivora > Hyaenidae > Hyaena > Hyaena hyaena. The sequence continues at coordinate 2,641,206 of NW_024080822.1, forward strand.
GTGCTGAAGAGATTACTTAGAATGTGGCAGAAAGAGATAATCAGATGGAAAATGTGAAAAACAGAGTAAGAGACCTGGGAAGAAGGTATAATTGGAACGCCCGAAAGAGAAGAGGGTTAGAATGAGGCAGAAGCCATATTTGAAGAATGTAATGGGTTGACGTTTGCACGTATAGGAGGATTAGGAGGAACTTAACTGAGGACCATGGGGGAGAAGAAGGGAGGAAATGGTGGGGGAGAGGGAGAGAGGCAAACCATGAGAGACTCTTGAATGCTGAGAACAAACTGAGGACTCA
>NW_024080822.1:2641762-2694514 GCF_003009895.1 Hyaena hyaena
GATCCTGCTTGGGATTCTGTCTCCCTCTCTCTCTGCCCTTACCCCGCTGACTCTCTATCGTTCTCTGAAAATAAATAAAAATAAACTTAAAAAAAGAACTTAGGATATTTACAAAAAATCTAGCTAAGTTGAGGTCTTAGTGGATTATAGTGGGCCCCAAATCCAGTAGCTGGTGTCCTTAGAAAAGGAGGGGACACACAGAGACACAAAAGATGCAGAGAGAAGGCCGCATGAAGACAGAGGCAGAGATTAGAGTGATACAGCTTACAAACCTAGGACCCACCAAGATTGCCAGCAACCACCAGCAGCTAGGAGGGAATCTGCAATGGTTTCTTCCCTAGAACCAGAGGGACCATGGTCCGGACAGCTCACTGATTTTGGACTTCCATTCCTCAGAACTGGGAAAAAATCCATTTTTGCTGTTTTAAGCCACAGAGTTTGTGGTACTTTGTTACAGCAGCTTTAGGAAGTGAAACTAATACAAATGCATTATAGCTGAGATTTTTTAGAAGTATTGAAAGACCCCAACCCAAGACTCAGGAAGTTCAACGTTCCAAAACAAAGTAAATACCTAGTCAATTCAATTAAATCTAACAGAAAGCAATAAAAAAGAAAATGAAGCATGAATAAGGCAGATGGACTTAAAAGTACAAAATAATTCCACCCCAATAGTGATTAAAATAAACGTAAACGAACTAAATATACCAGTAATAATCAAAGAGTATCAGCCTGGGTATAAAAAAGAATCAACAAATCTGAATGTATTCTATTTATAAGAGACACGACTGAGGTGTGAAGAACTACAAATCAATAAAACAAACAACACAAAGGCAGATACTTAACAGAAGAGAAATACGAATGGCCAAGAAACCTGGAAAAGGAGCTTATGGGGAGAATGCGGGGGGGGGGGTTGGGGCAGAGTGGGGGGAAGCAGGACAGAGGAGGAGGCTAAAGAGGAGGAACATATAGGAGACTTCTAGGTAATGGACTTTTTAAACCATTTAAATGGCAGGCAATGGATGTTAATTGTACTGTTTTCCTTCATTCTTTACATATCTATCGACAAGTTCTTTTGTATCCAATTTTTTAGTTTTTCATTTTTAATTTTTTAAAAAATTAAGAAGTCTTCCCGCATTATAATTAAGCCTTAATGATTTCTCACTTGTGATCCTCTTTTTAGTTACTGCAATCTAGTCTGTTCTAAACACTTGTCTCTTTTCTCTGATTTTTCAATTTACCATTTCTTTTTATTTCTATTCTGATTCGAATCCCTGCTAAGGCATAACCACAGAAGAGCCCCAACCTGCCTGGATCTTAAAGAAATAGCCATTTTGCTTCATCTAGTCCCTTCCCTGCAGTTTTATTTGGCATGACTCTGCGGATTGTTAGAGAAGTAGCTAGAACTTACATCTTCAGGCTCTGCAGACCTCCCTTACTCTCACTCTTTCCTTCCTGTCATCCAGCATCCAGAATAAGGTTATTTATCATTAAGCTAATTTTAGTCCTCTTTCCAATGATATATTGTTTTATCCAAAAATTCACATACATTTAACCCCCTAGACACAATATGCTGTGACTAACGTTTTATTGGAGGGGAAGTTATCCTTTATTATGACAGTTTTAGAAAGGAACAAAATAACTCTTCCTCCATACACCTCCATTGTATTAAGTCAGGTTCTCTAGAAGCATGGTCTGAGTAGGGCATTTTTATTCAAGCGATGGGTTGGGGGCTCCTCTCAGGAGGAGGGAAGTGAAAGCAGCACAGTCTGGTGAGGAGGAAATGTTAAGTAGGAATGTGGGCTCAGATGGCAACTAGCTTCATTCTGATCTCACAGAGAACATATCACACTTCTGAGTTCGTCTCACCTTGAGGCGAAAGGGCACCAAGAACTGTGCAGGGCCCGAGGTTTTTACTCTACTTACAGCTAACAAGCTAGCCTGTTTCCTGGATGTCGGCAGAACACACAAGACTCCTGGGTCAGAGATAAATGACTTTGTCACTCATAGCAAAAGCAAGAGCCAGAGTGTCAGCATGATGCTGAAGTTGGTTCCCTATGACCCTAATCCCACAGGGGACACAAAAGACCCATGATGGACGCCTATTATTCAATAGGCTGCATTGTAAGAGAGCAGAACTAAGCATTGCGGGGGGTGGGGGGGGGGAGGATTCAGTACTTTTATAAAAGCCTGTTTTTTTTATCTGTGGGGAGATGTCACCTTATCTCTCAAGGCTCTCTGCAAGCACAACCCTGAGAAATGGCCCATGTAAAAAGTAGCCATGGCCTGTGTTCTTGACATACCCAGCGAGGATGTGCCAGAGTGCTCAAGATTCATGCCAGACTGCGTCTCTCAGCAGGAGCTGGCCTTCCACATGCTCGCGCCCATGATCTGTCTCTAAGAAAGAAGGAGCAAAGTGTCCAGGAGCTAGGGGACTCATGTTTGTCAGGGGGACAAAGAATCACTGCTGGTGGCGATGGGGCGCTAACTAGTAAAGACGATCTGGAAAGGGCACCATCGGCATCCACTACACCAGCCCTTCCCTTTAAAATTGTGGATTTCTTTCAGATTTTTCTATCATCAACTAATTCGAGGATTTTCTAAATTCACAGCATGTCATGCAAACAGTTGTCAAGTTTCAAATGATGACTTTATATCTAATCCCAAGATTTGAGAGAAATAAACTCATACTTTCCTTTTTAAAATCTTCTCATATCACATTTTCTAAAACTAACAAGTACTTCATTTTGGTTTAGCCTCTTACAGGAGTCTTGCCATTTAAAAAAATCATGTCAGTCTCAGTTTTGGGGAAACAGTATAATGATGAGGCACAGAGGCCCTGGGGTGTCCCATTGTCCCACCCCCCAGCTCTACGACCTGAGGCAAGTTACTTAACCTCCTCAGTACCCTCTTATGTTAAGTGGGCCTCATAATAGCTCCTAGTTCATACAGTTTTGTAGGAGTTAATGTCTCTAATGCACTTAGAAGAAAGAACAGTAGCTGGTATTTCAGTAAGAGCTCAGTCTTTGCTTATGCTTTGTAGACCCTCTCTGACTCTTTTACGCTACAACAAAAATACCTTGTGCAGTATTGTAACTACAGAGAGCACCGTGAGTTCAGAGGAGGTAAGGTATTGTTTTCTGATTTGCTTCATTTCCATCCAACGGCCTTCCTGAATGTGCCAAGTTTTTTCTTAGCCTTTTTGAATACGGTAGCATACAGGTTTAATGTCTTCAGTAAAATAAAAACTTCTATAAACAGTTTCTCCATAAATTGATAATGCTATGTACGGCATCCTATTTGGATTGGTTTTCTTGTACTTTACCTATTATTGTTTAACCCCAAAGCTCATTGGAAACTTTTATATTCACTAATGCAAACATAAGATTTTTGGAATCAAAGGATCAAAACATTTTATACATCTAGCAACAGACATTTGGAACTCCTCCAGTTGAAAGTACTTATAATTCAAACCACAGATGAGGAAGTTGACTTTTAAATGATTCAATGCCTCTTCCAAAATAACAAAGACACTGCAGTGATTTTTCCTCCTCGTAAATGCTCCCTTTTCTGCACTTCATTCTCATAAATGAAGCAATTTATTTTCCGGAATAGTTTCACATAATAGTATAAGTGTACTATACTTTCCAGTCACACTGAAGGTCTCCTGAATTCTCTTCACCACCAATCAGGAACCCTTCCCGGGAAGCTTGTTCCTGATTGGTGAAAGTCAGCTGTAACAGTAGAATGCCAAGGAGTAAACAAAAAAGCATAGCAACAACTGAGTTTGCTGTCTCACTACCCTCAGTCTAGGCCAACCTGGACTCCTTCATCCCAAATGAGGTGGCCTCTACATTTTATATGAAGGCTCTGATTTTCCATTCAACTGTGATCCATCGATAACATGGCAATCCAATATAGACAGGAAGATAAAACAGAACAACACAGCTAAAATAAAGTGTATTTTCAGGTAAAAAAAAAAAAAAAAAAAAAAAAGATCTTTACTTTGAAATGAGTGTCATGAGCTGCAGATACAAGGCAAAGTACCAGTGCACAAGAACTGTATCTATGGGTGGTGTCACCAATTCCTACCTGTGGCAGCTCTGGTAGTGACCTGACGCACACTGCAGCACATGAACTCACAGCCAGAAAGGACTTGCAAGCAGCGCTCATCATGAACCCCACGCTGAGGACACATAAGTGGGGGATGACTGTGCCTCCCATAGCTGTGGGCAGCCCTGGTTTCCTCAGAAAGAATATCACGTCCGGCCTGGTCCTTGGGTCCCCTCGCCCTAGGCAAATGCAGGGAGGTTGCTTTTTATAATGAGTGCCAAGTGAGAATGGAGTCTTTTTGCATTTTTGTGGAGGAAGGTATTTCTACAGTCTTGTTTTTTATTTTTTATTTACTTACTTATTTTTTTTTTACAGAATACACATTGTCGAAACAGGATGAAGTTGACCAGTGAAAAGTTGCCCAAGAATCCCTTTTATACTGCTCTCTCCCAGTATGGTGCTAAGAACTCAAAATTATTCCAGTGGAGGAAGGAAAAAACTGGTACAGATTCTGATGATATTCTCACTAAAAGTCAATTCAGTACACCAGAGCAAAAAGGACAGGAATGGGAGCTGTACTGATGTGGAGGAAGTGGTTACCTTTACAGTCTTTCTTAGCTTTCCTGCAAGAATCTGAGGAATTACTGCTTATCTGGTAGCAAATCATCAGTGGAGAAGTCTCATAATCAGATCCCAATTCTGGTTTCACTCTCAGGATGTTAGGACAGCCTTCTGGAAAAGAGAAGCCAGATGTCACTTCTATTAAAGAAGTGGTAATGCCATGCTTTACTTCAAAGTGGCATTTAAAGCTACCATTTTGTTTCTATAGACTTAATAGTATTAAATTAGGGGTTGGTTAGAGTAGTTCTAAATGAGGCTCAAGTTAAGAATTTCACTCATCTACAGGGTAGCTTTGCCTAAAGAACTGCACACAGATGGCAGTTCTGCCTAGTAGTACACAGGATTGATTTGGAAACCAATCAATAAATGTTTTAGGATTATACAAGGCACAGTGTTAGGTACCACGATCATGCTTTTTCCTTGAACAAAGAAGGCCAGTTTCATAAATGAGAAGTAGGAAGAAAACTAGTAGAAACAGTGCCAGATGAGTTCTTTATCATTCATGACTTCAAGAGAGAAAATTCATATCATATGGATAAAGATGGAATTCTTTACCTTTTAAAAATCAGATCATTACAGCCACGCTAACTTGGTGGATAAGGCGTTGCAGCTCTTGAAGGAAAGAATAAGAAGAGGGGATGCTATGGCATATTTCCTACGAGGCCAACTATATTTTGAAGAGGTATCATTTCCTGTTTGTTTTCATTTCATATAATGCTGGTGTTGGATCCTCAGAGCAAAATTTCCTATAGAGTCCCTTACATTGTTATACAAAGGGAATTCTGTTAAATTCCATAGATTATACTGTGCCTCTAAGTACAATACATTAAGGAGATATTTGACCTTCCTTTGCAAAAGTCGTTCTAATGAAAGTGATTTATAGGAGTCATTTTGGTATGAAATCCATTCTCACACTATAACTTAAAAATACAACTTTTAGGGGCACCTGGGTGGCTTAGTCAGTTAAGTGTCCGACTCTTGATTTCGGCTCAAGTCACGACCTCATAGTTTGTGAGATCAAGCCATGCATAGGGCTCTGTGCTGACCATGTAGAGCCTGCTTGGCATTCTCTCATTCTCTCTTTCTGCCCCTCCCCCTGCAAGTGCATATGCACACAAGCTCTGTCTCAAAATAAACTTTTACACACACACAGTTTTTACATTTTTGCCCCAAATAATATCATTTGTAAGACCCTGATTCTTATCTAGTACTTACAAGCTTTCTATGTTCCTCTCTAGAGGCAGGAGGGAACTGCCTCTTTCCCCACATTATACTGAGGTATCCTGAGGGGCAGGCAGATGTAAGGGAAATGGCAAAACCGTCACACAAGCTTCAGTAATAATATAGCATGAGTCCTTCATTGAACCCAAGGGGAGATGTGAAAATGAGCCAGCTGCCCCCAATCCCTACACCACTCACTGAATATTTGGACAGCTATTGACCTAATCCCACTTACTCTTAAATTGATGATTCCATCATTCATTCTGGCAACAAATATTTGAGGACTCATCATACACCTATCACTATGAGGATATCGCAGGTTAAGAGAATGATGTCTCAGCTTTGAGAATATGTTCAGGTAATGTTTCTACTACTTGTTAACTGTGTACCTTGGGCACAAATACTTAACCTCTCAGAGCTTCAGTTTCCTCATCTATAAAAGGATAATAATGTGTGTTTCTTAGAGATATTGTGAGGGTGCATTCATTGTAAAAGTACTTAGGAACAAGGCCTGGCACCTAAGAAGGGTTTTATGAGTGTTTACTACTATTATGCTAGGCTCAAACTGTATTGTGACAAGGTGACTAGAATGGTCCCCCTTTCATAAAACTTACAGTCTACTTGGGGGAGAAAATAAATTAATACATCATTACAAATAAGGAGGGGGGATGCTATGAGAGCAATTAACTGGGTATCATGATAGAGAATAATTTATGGAGAGGGTGGAAAGACCTGTGGTTGGAACTAATTTGAAGACAAGGAAACAGGCAGTGCAAACAGCCAAGGGGAAGTGCATTCTGGGTAAAGGTGAGAAAAGGCAACATTTCAGGGATGACGAGGAGCTCTGTGAGCTCTAGGAATTGAGACCAATTCCTAGACCACTGTGGTAATAAGCAAGGCAGAGAACGGATCTAGATGAGCTTGGCTGAAAACATAGTAAGAAGACACTGAAGTGTTTTGAGTCTGCGATGAACAGATTAGAAGGCAAGCAGGGAACCAACACCAGTTTAGGGGGAAGTTTTACTACTTCAGGCAAGAGAGGATGGTGGTCTTGACCAGTGTGGCAGGGCCAGTGGAGGCTGGGTCCTGGATTGTGGAGACACAAATAATAGCATCATGGACTGAAAAACAGAGAAGTGGGGAGGGTGAATTTTGAGAGGACAATCGAGAGTTCAGGTTTTAGACACATTGTGTTTGAGACATCCATTAGTCATCCAAGTAGACAAGTTTCAAAGTAGACACGTACACATTAAGAGTCTAGATCTCAAAGAAGTCTGGTTTAGAAGCGTATATTTGACATTTTCCGGCACATAGATGGTATTTAAAATCACAGAAACTGGGGGCGCCAGGGTGGCTCAGAAAGTTGTGTCCAACTTCGGCTCAGGTTATGGGTCTCACGGTTTGTGAGTTCAAGCCCCGCAATGGGCTCTGTGCTGACAGCTCAGAATCTAGGGCCTGCTTCAGATTCTGTGTCTCATTCTCTCTTTCCCCATCCCCCACTTGTGCTCTAGCTCTCAAAAATAAATAAATGTAAAAATAAAATAAAATAAAATCATAGAAACTAAAAGGATCTCCTTTCTCTTCCTTCATATAGAGTATTCTAACTTTTCCAGCTCTCTCACATCTAAGCCAAACATTAGCCAACAGGGACAGCGAGGTCATTAACTCATTATATGTTCTTTAAAATTAGTATTTGTTAATATTTAACTACCATTTTTATTAATTTTATGAAGCTGCTGATTAATTAGAGTTTATGGAAAAAGGAAATCAGTTGTTTTTGTGTCTTTCAGAATTTGTTTTTCTCTGGTCTGCTCTTGCTGAGTAATAACTTTCCAATTCAGTAACAGACTTTTTCTCCACAACTACAAATGGTTCATTGTTTAGTATAAGGCATTTTCCCTGATGGATTAAGACATCAGCCCCATATTAGTCCCTTACACGTTAGCATAGCTGTTATCAGATCATGTAACTGCTGAGGAGCCTTTAAACATGAATTTTTAAAATTATTTTTATTTTTAATTTATTTTTGAGAGAGACAGAGACAGTGTGAGCAGGGGAGAGACAGAGAGGGAGAGAGAGAATCCCAAGCAAGCTCCATGTTGCCAGCACAGAGCCCGATGCAGGGTTCGTACCCATGAAACCGTGAGATCATGACCTGAGCAGAAACCAAGAGCGGACACTTAATACACTGAGCCACCCAGGTGCTCCACCATGTAGGTGTCTATAGGAACATAGGAGAAAAAATTTGAGAGAATCACATTTGTTTTTCCATGTCTTCTCCCTAGCTGGAGAACTGCAACACTGGTGGCCATGAGTTATAATAATAGTGGATATTTAATAACTGAATATTCTGATGTGCACCTCTTCTCTGATGCTCTGGTCCCAGCTCTGCACTGCCTCAGACTCCAGGAGTGGCGGGATGGATTGAGCAGAGGGCTAGGCTATCATTTTGAGAGAGGCGTGGAAATATCCAAATGTAAGAGGAAAAGCAAAAGAGTCTCTCACCCAGATTTTTCCTGGTCATTTCCCTCCACTGCCACATTCAGGCCTATTTAAGTGATTTTACAGTGTGCTGACTGCTGCTGATGCCTTACTTCCAAATTCCATAAACTTTGTTGCTGTCCTTTGCTATATCTGGTGCTCCTGCTAGATTTAGGTGGGGATTAAATATCTGTAATGACTTTGAGGTAATAATAAAAATAATTCAATAATTCCTGGGAGCTCTTAGGGATGGTATGGAGAAGCACTAGAACAGTTTGAAGAAATCAAGGAAAAAGACCATCAAGCAACCTACCAGCTGGGAGTCATGTATTATGATGGGCTGGGGACACCTACAGATGCCGTAAGTTACTGTTTCGTTCACAATATTTAAGATTTCATTGTTAATGATTATTTGCGACAACTAAAGTTATTTATATTTTAATGTTATATTTACGTATATTTCAATAATGTCTATACTTTTAGCTTTTAAAGGATAGCAGTAGTCCTTTTTACATTTATGTGAAAAACAAAATTTCTTTTTGCCCCCTCCTTTGTTACCAATGACTGTCAATAATACTTTTGTTTTAAAATGTTTTCCTTTATGTTTAAAATTAGTTATTCGAAAACTACATGAACATGGAGAAAAGTTAGAAAATAAGTAAAAATAGGATCACCAAATTCTACTATCAAATATGAACACTGTTATTATTTTAAAGTATATTTTTCTATGTATTGCCCCCTGTAAAAAACATATATGTTTGTATGTGTGTACACATACACATACACATACACACACTGTTTCAACATAGGACTACCCTGTACATAACGGTTTTTAATACCCTTTTTCACCAAACAATGCATTTTGAATGTTCCTGTCTTTGTCAGTAAATATAATCTACATTATCATTTAAAAAGATTTTTTTTAATGTTTTATTTATTTTTGAGAGAGAGATAGAGACAGCTGTGAGCAGGGGAGGGTTAGAGAGGGAGACACAAAATCTGAAACAGGCTCCGGGCTCTGAACTAGCTGTCAGCATAGAGCCTGACACGGGGCTAGAACCCATGAAGCGTGAGATCACGACCTGAGCTGAAGTCGGGCACTTAACCGACTGAGCCACCCAAGCACCCCTACATTATCATTTTAATACCAGCATAATTAATGTATGCCAATAATATTTTTAAGCCTCATTTATTTGTGAATGTTTGAAGATAAAAGAATAAACTGAGCTATGAGTTTTGGAGATCAGTATGACAATTTTCTCTATTTCTTATCGGATTCTGGGCTTTAGTTTCTTCATTTGTAAAATGAAAATAAATAAACATAAGTTAGAGATACATCTGTCATTTCTCCCCCTCCCTTGGCCATGGCCAACCTTGAAAGTTGATCACGGCCCCCCCCTTCTAGCTGAAACCAGACATAGTTTCAGAACTGTTATCAACAGAGTTCTAAGATTACATTACCAATTCAATTTGTATGGAGCCAGCATACAAAATAAAACCCATCCACCTAACTCACATTGTTGTTAATGAAATTGAACATGTACAAGAACACAAGGTACATGTAGTAAGCATTCAGTGAGTGTCTTCTGATGCTGGAGAAGCAAAGGTAAGTATGAAAAAGAACACGTAGTCTGAGAAAAACTATGAGTGCAGCTGTGAGTCCTGGATTCAGATGATATGTATGCAAGGCACAAGCGTGGGGCCGGGGATTCAGATGACACATGCTGAATCTTAGAAGAACAGCATATAAGGTAAGGAATGGCATTCAGAGGGAGGGAGCGACATGAGCAACGTTAGGAAACCTCCTTCAGTACCCTGGATCCAGCTCCATCAGTCATATCTTTGCACATTTCAGTATACCAACTGATGTAGGCTTGGCATGACCACCCATTAACTGTGCTATAGAGGAAGGTGGCTGGGCACTAAGTCATACCTAGAGAAACCTGGGGGAGAACAGCAATCTTAACACCAATCATGCGTCCATTTAACTATACCCTTCAAAGCTATCTCTGTGACCATTATATCCTATGATATGTACTAAATATAGTAAAAAAAGTAAATTGACAACTGATTTTATGAATCTTTTCTCATCCTCAATAATGCACTTGTTAGGGAATAATATCAAAATCCATTCTATAAAATATTTTAAACAAGATTAATCATAGTAAGATAAACAAAGCCTGAAAGATTACTATTCTTATTTCAGTGATTCACTCCAACATTTAAATATGTGGCAAAAAAAAAAAAAATTGGTCTCAAGTGATTCAGATTCTCCATAATTGTCTTGCCTACAAATTCAGATAGGATTGAAAATATCACAATTATTTTATTTAATTGAGTTTCTGTTAGATTTTCAAAAAAAATTTTTGAAAAATTTTTTTATTTTACAAATAGTTTATTGTCACATTGGTTTCCATATAACACCCAGTGCTCATCCCCACAAGTGCCCTCCTCCATGCCCATCTATCCCCTCCCCCCCACATCCATCAGTTCTCAGTTCGTTTCTCAGCATTCAAGAGTCTCTCATGGTTTGCCTCTCTCCCTTTCTCGCACCATTTCCCCCCTTCTTCTCCCCCATGGTCCTCAGTTAAGTTCCTCCTAATCCTCCTATATGTGCAAACATATGATATTTGTCCTTCTCTGCCTGACTTATTTCACTAAACATAACACACTCAAGGTACATCCATGTTGCAACACAAGGCCAGATTTCATTATTTCTCATTGCCATGAAGTATTCCATGGTATAGATAAACCACATCTTCTTGATCCATTCGTCCGTAGATGGACACTTAGGCTCTTTCCATGTTTTAGCTATTGTGGAGAGTGCTGCTATGAACATTGGGGTACATGTGCTCCTATGCATCAGCATTTCTGTATCCCTTGGGTAAATTCCTAGCAGTGCTATTGCTGGGTCACAGGGGAGTTCTAGTATTTTCCTGAGGAACCTCCACACTGTTTTCCAGAGGGGCTGCACCAGTTTCCATTCCCACCAACAGTGTAGGAGGGTGCCCGTTTCTCCACATCCTCGCCAGCATCTAGAGTTAAGAGACTCTTATTTTCACATCAATTTTAAGTCATTAAAAAACCCAATGTGCTCTTTAAAAAAAATTACCAAAAACGTCTCAAGACTCATATTCACTCTGTCATCGTGCCACTCGCTTCTGCAGTATTTATCTATATTCATTACAGTGAGACATTCCACTTAGTTGGCTGTCAAAATTAACTGGAAATTGGAAGAAATTCTCAGTGGCTGCACTACCTCATGTGATTCTTTACAAACTTGCTGAGTATTTTCCCCCACCCTTTTCCCTTCCTGTGTCTTTCCCCTCTACCCTCATTCTCTTGATGCCAAATAAATGGATTTATCCCATTTTCTCACACAGAGTAGTTTAGTCATCTTCTTTTCCCTAGAGAGGATTTCTGTGGCCATATTATCAAAATTAACAAACTTTAAGGACTGCCTTAGTTATATGTTACCTATATAATTTCTTTATCTGTAATTGGAATGTAAACTCCACAGAATTGGGGGTTTCATCTGTCTTGCTCACGGCTCAATCCCCTTGGAACGTAAAACAGTGCCAGAACCACAGTCAACGCTCATATTTATTGACTGACCTTGTGGCCCCTTGCTGACCACACTGTTATCGGAGTCACACCTCAAAAGGCTTTTTCAAAGAACTTTCCTAGAGCAAGATCTTATGTAAGAAAAATTATGGTGGCAGCTGTTAATAAAATATTTGCCCTTGTTACAAGAAAAATCAATACTTCCTTAGAAGAATGAAGTATCATAACTAAGTAAAATGTATCCCAGAAATTTAGCAATTCAACCTAAGGAAATCTATAAATATAATATACTATAGGAGCCCGAATAAGACACCATATGATGGTTTTAGTATGTATTGAAAAAGCATTTCATGAAACCCAGTACTTTTTCATAATGAAAACCTCTTTAAAAAATCAATACTAGGAAGTATGTTTCCGTATAACTTAGGAATAGCCACTTACAGTTATAAGCCCAAATTAGAGACTGAATTTTTGGAAGTAGAAACAAAATCTTTTCCACTGGTCATATTGACCTACTCATACTGTCTACTGAATTTCTTTCTGATCTGTCCCCAGTCCTTTATTCTGACTCTCTTCCAGTTCAGGCTCACTGGACCCATTACCTGGGTTATTTCAGAAGTAGACCACCAGCTTCTGCGCTTGACCCAAATTCATTATTCTTTACAAAATACAGATCTGATTATGTCCCGTCCATCTTTAAAAACTTCCAAAGACTTCAACATTGAAGGTCAAAAAAAGAGCATGATTTGGGGTATTCCCATGGACAGCCAGCAAGCTGGCCACTAAGAGGCCCGTATAAGGTAACATTTACTTGGTGAATCCTTCAGTTTCAACACCAGGTACTGCCCATCCAAAACCTCTCTCAGTCTCTGCTTGAGTTTGCAGTCTCTACCTGATTGCTGCCGACAGGGGGGACCTCAACAGGCATCATGCGGCCAACCCACTGTGACCGTATCTGAACTTGACAGCACAATTCCATCTGGAACCGTGACTTCACTCAGTACCACCAAGCCTCACAGCTGTATCACCTCTGGCCACTACACACAATGTATGCCTCTCTGGTCATTTGTCTTCTCCCACATTCTTGGCTCCATATTGCTTTCTGTTTCCTCTCCTGTCCTACTGCTGCCTTCCCTCCTACACTTTCCAGCTGGCAAATCCTCAGCCTTTTCTCAGACTATTTTGTCCCCTTCCTTGCCTCATCAGAAAGGTAGCTTTCCCATAACCACCCATCTGTAGGTCAAGGGCTCTCCTTCCCCCTCCCCACGTGCCACAGGTCTCAAGGGTGGAGCTGGGATCACTTTCAACCCCCAATTCATTCTCCAGCTCTGAGCTCTCCTCCACCCCACTGGCTTTCCTCATTCTATCAATTTCCTCGTCACTGGTCACTCCCTAACATTTCATCCTGGGATTATAGTGCTCGTCCCTGTGTTTTTCCATCATTTCGTCTGACACCTGAAATAAGAACCAAGTAACAAGAGGGAGAGACCATGTAGGTAGGTCTGGGAAAATCACATTCAGGTAGAGGAAATAGCTAGTGTTAAGCCCTGAGGAGGAAAGGGGGGAAAGCTGGAGTGTAGTCAAACCAGTGAGACAGGGTCAAACCACATGGAACTTGGAAAACGAGGACCAAGAGTTTGGCTTGTGTCATCGATGTAATGTGAAAACACTGAAAGGGAGTGAAACCAATATGATTACCATTAAAAAAATCATTTTGTCTCTTCTGTGGGGATTGAATGGAAGGAATAGAAGCAGGAAGCCAATTGGGAAGCCACTGCAGTTCAGATAAAACCACTTTAACTAAAGTACCACCGTGGAAATAGAGAAAAGTGGACAGATCTAGAATATACTCGTTAGAGGATACAGACCTTCTGATGGACTGGGAGAGGGGCAAGAGTAATAAATAATAATAAATAAGGGGAGGAGTCAAGGGTGATGCTGCCATTTAACAACAATGGGATCAATGAGGAAGGAGAAGGTTTGGGACTTGACAGTGACAAGAAAACCTAAGCGTTTATGTTTCAATGTTACTTGTGAAGTATGTGTTAAGTCACCAGTGCAGAGAGGACAGGTCGACAGTCTGGAACCCAGTGATGCCATCAGGACTGGAGAAATCAGTGGCGGGCTGTCGGTGGAGCATGGTAGTTATGGCACCGGATTTGGACATGGTTGCTCAATGAGTGAATGCAGAGAAGAGGAAAAGGCCAGGAACAGAGACGGGGAGCCCTCTGATATTTCATGGTCAGAGGGGAAAGAACAGCCAGCAAAGGAGAATGAGGAGGAGCAGGGAAAATGGAGGAAGATGAGGAGCGTGTGGTGATCTGGAAGTCAGATGATGCAACTGTTTCGAGGAGGGAGGAACCATCTGTCTCAAATTCTGCTGAGGTGAATATAATGAAAACTGAGCACTTACTATTAGGCACATTAAGATGAATCTCACTGGAGACCCTGACAAAAGCCTTTTCAGTGGAGGGATAAGGGACCAAGGTGAGAGTGGGCTGAGGAAATGCATGGAGGTGAGGAGGAAGGCATAAGCACTAAGATTTCTCATACAGCAGAACAAATGCATGTGTACTAATGAGGAGGTCATGGACTCGAGGAAGGGTCCTCCCTGGTTCAGAGATACCACAGTGTACTTCTAAGTTGATACACAAGATATAGCAGAGAGGGGGAAATGATGAATTAGGTAAGTTCACAGATTCAGTTTTTTGATTTTGTTTTCTCAGTGAAATAAAAGCAAAGCCATGTACTCGCTTCAGCAGTTATGTATACTAAAATTGGAATGACAGAGAAAATTAGCATAGTCCCTGCGTGCAAGGATGACTCACAAAGTCATGAACCACTCTATGTTTTTTAATAAAAATATAAACATTTTCAAAAGGTGAAGCCATGAGCTGAGAACGAGGGAACGGAGGGCAGGGGCAGTTAAAGCATGAAGAGACAGGATAAAGTTTGAAATAGTATCTTCTCTACCAGGTAAGTGAGAGAGAAAACTGAGGGGACAAACTGATGGTACTGTTTGCCAGGGCTGAGAGCTCACTCTGGAATTTGAAACCCTAAGTTTAAAGGACCTGTCACCATGGCTGTGTTTATTTCCAGCCATGTGCAGCTGCCTGAGTGCATGTGAGTAGGCAGAGAAATGGTTTATTTGCCAGATAAAGGAGTGTTGAGGAGGGAAAGAGGAACAAAGGGGTGAGTATGGTGACAGACCCAGAGTAAGCCTAAAAGGCAATAATTAAGGACGTGAAGAAGTAGAGGAAGCAGGAAAGTTGGCGGGGAAAGTGGCATATGGCCACTCCCAAAGAGAATGGCTTGAATGTGATCACAGATGGAGGCCAGAGGAGACAAGGAAGATGGCCTTTGGAGATCCCTTCTTACCTAGAATTACACTAGTTGATCATACCTTTAACTCAGAGTAAAGGGGCAAAGAGCTCTTTTAATTTTCATCCCTTTCTTTTATTTACCAAACTGTTCTTGATACTAATTTGGTCCAGACTTTGGTTGAACCATATATGCTTTGTGTGGTAGATTTGAACTGTTTTCTTCAGGGAGCAAAGGTCATTATTACCCCAGAGAGATGATAATCACATGTAGGCTCTAACACCTGGGGGAGCTACAGATGGAAACTGGAAATCGCATGGAAGGTGGAGGGAATGGATAAAGCAACCAAATTTTGGCTGAAACAAACTGCACTAAGGACAAGGTCACCTGTTTTAGATTTGCTTTCCCCATCTCACAATTCTAACAAGGTTTTTAAACACTTTCTTTAGCATAAGACAGTAACATTTGAGTGTAATTTAGGGCCAGGTTGTAGGAGATTTGACTTAGGAAATTCACAGTCTATGGACTCATCAGGCAACTGTGCTTCTGTTTCCCAGAGACATTACTTTTCGACATCTGTCCTCTAACTCACTCCCCAGATTTAAAAAAATTTTTTAAGTTTACTTAAAAAAAGAGTGAGCAGGGGAGGGGGAGAGAGGAGAGAGAATCCTAAGCTGGCTCCACACTGTCAGCACAGAGCCTGATGTGGGACTCAAAGTCACAAACGATGAGATCATGACCTGAGCGGAGTATAAGAGTCAGACGCAGAACTGACTGAGCCACCCAAGCACCCCTCTAACCCACTCCCCAGACTTCACATGTTAAATGCAATCAGAATCAAATTCTCTACAAGTTTTTTAATGGCATGTGGCAAGCTGATTCTAGAATTCATATGAAAGAGCAGAAAGCCAATTATTTATCTATAGTATTTAAAACAATGTGGTTTTTGTTCACGAATTGGCAGAGATCAAAAGAACAAGAGTCCAGAAATAGATATACACAGACGTATGGGTATTTAGCAAGTCATAAAACTGCTATTTCATATCTGTGAGAAATGGTGATGGAATGGTTTGATCAACTTTTTAATTTACTTATTTTCTAGTTATATATACTCTTTTTAGTAGTAGTTGCTCTAGAGATTACAATATGCACATTTAATTTATCACAACTGACAAGGATTTTATATTGAATTACTTCAGGTAAAATATAGAAACCTTGAATGAGTATGCTTCCATGTACCCACCCACCCCAATCTTTAGTGCTGTCATTCTATACTTAAATTTATATTATAAATCTCCAAACATAAAAGTGTTCTAATTTTTGCTCTAATCATATGTATTTTGAAGATACTAAGAGGAAAATCCATTATATGCACATGTATATGTATGTATATCTTTTATATACTAACATATAAGTATATAAAAGTATATATACCTACTTAGCATTTCTGGAACTCTTCACTCCTTCCTATCAACTTGAGTAGCCATCTGTCACCATACTCCTTTCCTTTTGACCTGAAGAATTCCTTTGAAGGGAATTTCTTATAGTACTATTTGCAGATGATGAATTATCTCTGATTTTGATAATCTAAAAATGTCTTTAATCTACCTTCATTTATTAGAAATTGTTTTTGCTGGTTGAGTTTTTCTTTTCCACCCTTTAAAAATGCTATTCTTGGGGCGCCTGGGTGGCTCAGTGGGTTGAGTGATTGACTCTTGGCTTTGGCTCAGGTCATGATCTCACAGTTTGTGGGTTGGAACCCCGCATCAGGATCTGCACTGTCAGACTGGGGATTCTTTCTCTCCCTGTTTCTCTCAAAATGAATAAACTTTTTTAAAAAATGCTACTCTCAAATCTTCTGGCTTTCATTAATTCTCATGAGAAGTCAGTCACTACTTACATTGCTCCTCACCCCATCAGTTTTACTGAGATGTAATTGACATATAACATTGTATTAAGCTGTACAACATAGTAATTTGACATGTGTATATTGAAAAATGATTATCACAATAAAGCTAGTTGACATCCATCACCTCACATAGTTACAAACTTT
The DNA here is from genome assembly GCF_003009895.1 of Hyaena hyaena. Taxonomy (NCBI): domain Eukaryota; kingdom Metazoa; phylum Chordata; class Mammalia; order Carnivora; family Hyaenidae; genus Hyaena; species Hyaena hyaena. Next base: position 2,659,074 of record NW_024080822.1, read on the forward strand.
TCTTATGACTAGAAATTTTAAGATCTACTCTCGTAACATTTTCAAATATATAACTCAGCGTTGTCAACTAGTCTCAAGGCTGTCCATTACATTCCCAGGATTTATTTATAACTGGGAATTTATAACTTTTTGTGAGTTGACAATATTACATTAGTTTCAGGTGTACAACATAGTGATTAGACAAGTTTATACATTATGGTATGCTTATCACAAAAGTAGCTACCATCTATCACCATACCGCAGTATTACAATATCATTGACTATATTCCTCATGACTCTTATTCCTGTGACATTTATTATATAACTGGAAGTCTGCATCTCCTACTCCCCTTCACCAATTTTACCCATTCCCCCACCCCCTCCCATCCACAAAGCATGTTTGTTCTCTGTATTTACAGGTCTGATTCTGCTTATTTATTTTTTTAGATGCCACATATGAATGAAATCATATGGTATTTGTCTTTCTCAGTCTGACTTACTTAGCTAGCATAATACCCTCTAAGTCCGTCCATGTTGTTACAAATGACACAATCTCATCCTTTTTTTATGGCTGAGTAGTAGGTCAGTGTGTGTGTACATACATATATATATGCATCACATCTTCCTTATCCATTCATCAATCAGTGGACTCTTCCATATCTTGGTTATTGTAAATGATTCTCCAATAAACAAAGAAGTAGACAGATCCTTTCAAATTACCATTTTCTTTATCTTTGGGTAAATATCCAGTACTGGAATTATGAATCATATGGTAGTTCCATTTTTAATTTTTTGAAATCATACTGTTTTCCACAGTATAATTGGCTGTATAATTTACATTATACAGTATAATGTAAATTGGCTGGAACAATTTACATTCCCACCAACAGTGAACAAGGGTTTCTTTTTCTCTACATCCTCACCAACACTTGTTATTTCTTGTCTTTTTAATTTTAGTCACTCTAACAGCTCCAAGGTGATGTCTCATGGTGGTTTTGATTTACATTTCGCTGATGAAGAGTGATGTTGAGCTCCTTTTCATGTATCTGTTGGCCATTTGATGTCTTCTTCAGAAAAATGGTCCTCTGCACATTTTCTAATTGGATTTTTTTGTGTGTGTGAAAGAGTTGGATAAGTTCTTTATATATTTTGGATATTAACAGTTTATCAGATATATCATTTGCAAATATATTCTCCCACTGAGTAGGTTTTTGGCCTTTTTGTTTTGGTGGTGGTTTTCTTCACTGTGCTGCAAAAGCTTTTTATTTTGATACAGTCCAAATAGTTTATTTTGGTTTTTCCTCCCTTGTCTTAGCAGACATATATAGAAAAATGTCTCTATGGTCAATGCCAGAGAAAGCGCAGCCTGTTTTCTATTAATTTTATGGTTTTAGGTCTCACATTTAAGTCTTTAGTCTTTTATTTTTTTGTATGGTATCAGAAAGTGGTCCAGTTTCATTCTTTTACATGTAGCTGTCCAGTTTTCGCAAAAAGCAGACTATTTTTCATTGTATATTCTTGCCTCCTTTGTCATAGATTATTTGACCATATAATTGTGGGTTTCATTCCAGTTTCTCTCTTCTGTTCCACTGATCTATGTATCTATTTACACACATACTGTTTTGATTACTAAAGCTTTGTATAGTATACCTTGAAATCTGGAATTGTGATACCTCCAGCTTTGTTCTTTATTGAGGTTGCTTTGGCTCTTCAGGATTTTTTGCAGTTCCATGCAAATTTTTGGTAATTTTTATTCTAGTTTTTATGAAAAATGCTATTGGTATTGTGATAGGGATTGCACTGAATCTATAGATTGTTTGGGGTAACATACATTTTAACAATGTTAATTTTTCAAATCTAGGAGCATGGAATATCTTTCCATTTGTTTGTGTCATCTTCAATTTCCTTCATCAATGTTTTATAGTTTTCACAGTACACATTTTTCACCTCTTTGATTAACCTCCTAGGCATTTTATTCTTTTTGGTACAACTGTAAATGTAGTTTCTTAATTTCTCTTTCTGATACCTTCTTATTAGTGTATAGGCATATTACTAATTTCTGAGCGTTAATTTTGTATCCTGCAAATTTACTGAATTCGCTTATTCTAACAGGTTTTTGATAGAGCCTGTAGGTTTTCTATGTAAAGTATCACAGTCATCTGCCAATAGTGACAGCTTAACTTTTTGTTTACCAAAATGAATACTCCTTTTTCTTATCTGATTGCTGTGGCTAGGACTTCCAGTACTATGTTGAATACAAGTGGTGAGAGTGGACATCCTGGGCTTATTCCTGACCTTAGAAAAAGCTAAGATCATATTGAGTAAGATGTCAGTGTGAGTTTTTCATATAGGCCTGTTGAGGTATGTTTTCTCCAAACTGACTTTGTTCAGAGCTGTTTTTTTTAAAATTTTTTAAAAATTTATTTCTGAGAGAGAGACACACACAAACAGCGTGAGCAGGGAGGGTCAGAGAGAGAGGGAGATACAGAATCCAAAACAGGCTACAGGCTCTGAGATAGCTATTAGCACAGAACCTGACACGGGGCTCGAACCCATGAACCATGAGATAATGACCTGAGCCAAAGTCGGACACTTAACTGACTGAGCCACCCAGGCACCCCTGTTTAGAGTTCTTATTATGAATGGACATTGAATTTTATCAGATGCTTTTTCTGCATTTATTGGGATGATCACAGGATTTACATCCTTTATTTTGGTCATGGTGTTTCTCACATGGTTGATTTGTAAATATTGAACCATCCTTGCATCCTTGGAATAAATCCTACTTGATTGTGGTGAATGATCCTTTTAATGTATTGTTGGGTACAGCTTGCTAATATTTTGTTGAGGATTTTTGCATCTATGTTCATCAGGGATATTGGCCTGTAATTTTCTTTTTCTGTGGTGTCTTTATCTGGTTTTGGTATCAGGGCAACACTGGCCTCACAGAATGCATAATGGAACCTTTCCTTCCTCTTCTATTTGGAATCATTTAAGGAGAATAGGTTTTAACTCTTCTTTAAATGTTTGGTAGAATTCATCTGTGAAGCCATCTGTTCCTGGACTTTTAGGTTTTTTTGATTACTGATTCAGTTTCATTAATAGTAATCAACCTATTCAGATTTTTTATTTCTTCTTGATTCAGTTTCAGAAGATTGTGTTTCTAGCAATTTATCCATTTCTTCAAGGTTGTCCAATTATTTGGCATATGTTTATCTTTTCACAGAACTAGCTCTTGGTTTCATTCATTTTTTGTCTCTTGTGTCATTTATTTCTGCTCTGATCTTTATCATTTCCTTTTTTAACATCCTTTTACCTTGGGCTTGTTCTTTTTTTAAGTTCCTTTAGATATAAGGTTAGGTTGTATTGAGTTTTTTCTTGTTTCTTGAGGTAGGTAGGCATGTATCACTATGTATTTTCCTCTGAGAACTGCCTTTGCTGTATCCCAAGATTTTGTTGTTTTCATATTCATTTGTCTCCAAATTATTTTGATTTCTTTGCTTTGTTGACCTATTGGTTGTTCAGTATCATGTTGTTTAGCCTCCACGTGTTTTTTCCCCTATTTTTTTCTTGTGATTATTTCTAGTTTCATGCTCTTGTGGTCAGAAAAGATGCATGACATGATTTCAATCTTAAATACTAATTATATCGTTCTTCTCCTTGTATCATGTATGATTTTTCTCTGGTTGCTTTCAAGATCTCTGGCCGCTTTCAAGATTTCTTTGGCTTTCAGCACTTTGACCTTGATGTATGCCTAGGAAAGCTACTTTGGGTTTATCCAGCCTGAGGTTCACTGAACTTCATGGATCCCTTCCAGTTGCAGTTTTTAAGAGTAATCTCTCCTCCAGCTTGTGTGTGCTCGGGTAAACTTTCCAGTGCCTTAAAAAAAAATTTTTTTTTAATGTCTGCTCCAGATTTAGTCATAGCTAGTTGTGGAAGGATTTACACAACCACCTCATTCGACCACTAGTAAGTTCTATAAGGTTTAGGGGGAAAAAAGGCAAATATGTACATCACACATTCACAAAAACAAATCTCTATAAATTGGGACTCACTAGAAGGCAAACACCTTTATCTTCTATCACTGTGGTATTTAGCCAGCAAGAGAACTTGGAGAGAGCAGTGAAGGGTAAAAGCTAGAATGGAGTGTATAGAAAATATGTTTGGTTGTCAAACATTCTCGGGCATGACGTTTGAAAGTTTGTGTCTGATGGATATTTTGGATGAGGCAACAGCTTCCGTGTGGTCTTTGTGACTATGCAGATGTCATATGAGTAGCATATGGGGTGTAAACTATCACTTAGTGTGCTTCAAGGGAGAACATAGTGTTTGGGGCTCACAAGTGTTCTCTAACTGAAAACGTGGAAGAAGTTGCAGCTATTCTTGTCCTTTAATAAGTTTTAACAAGTGTGCCCATCCAGAGTAAGGAGGGAGGAGGGAAAAAAGGAAATCATACTGAAACATAATCTAACTGCAGAAGCTAAAACATGAGGGAAATGCCTTATATCCCTTAGATCGCAGAGATTTGGGAATGCCTACTCAGGAGATGTACCCTTCCTTCTTTCTCTCCCTCTCTCCCTCCCTCTCCTCCCTTCCCTTCCCTTCCTCCCTATCTCCCTTATTTCCAGCTCTGTAGACTAAAGGGCAACCATCATGCCTTTAGACCCATGACATCGAACATCATGTCAGATATTAAAACATTATTAGGAAAAAGAATTTAGTTTGGATAAAACGAAAAACTAGGGTTTGTTTGTTTGTTCTTTTTCCTTTGTGGAAGGAAAAAGGAGTGGAATATATGAAGAAAATCATTGATTCTCCATGTCCCAAAGCAAGACACCTACAATTTGCAGCTGCCTACAACCTTGGAAGAGCTTACTATGAAGGAAAAGGTGTCAAACGATCAGATGAGGAAGCTGAAAGGTAGTCTTACCTGAAAATAAGGGTTTTTTTTTTCTTTTTAATCAAATGCTGACACAAAGAATAACTTGTCCGTTTTTCAGATTGTGGCTTTTTGCTGCAGACAATGGAAATCCAAAAGCTAGTGTGAAAGCTCAAAGTATCCTAGGATTATATTATTCAACAAAAGAACCCAAAGAATTAGAAAAGGTAACACTGATCTATTTGTTTTTAATGCTAGTACTACACATAGATTAATATTTATTTCAGAAATAACAATAATTTCTTTTTTGAATGGATGGTGGTAAAGAATGAGTGTCCAGTTTTAAAGATCTCTTATATTTCTTTAAAATGTAAAGAAGGTTTACATTTTGGGATCTCAAGGCTGATTTTATGCTTTACTTATCTATGATTTACCTTTTCCCCACCTCTTCCAAAGGATTCCACAGATGTGAGAGCACTTTCTACACTATAAAGAGCCACACATACAAAATATTTTATACAATGAAAGCTAAAAGTCCTAAAATATAGCCCAAATCCTATTATGTGAATAAATTAATTTGTTCTGAGAAAGTAATGATGCTAGTAAGTAAAATACACACCAAAAAATGAGTTGAAAATTGAACCCATTTACAATTTTTACAGAAATACAATCTCTTTAATCATCAATGACTGAAACATTTTCCAAGAAATCCTATAGTTTGAAGGAAATGTAGGGCCAAGTCCTACGTGTAAGAGGCATGAAGAACAATCTTACAAGGAACACAAACCAACCACGACCCTCTTCAGATAATTAAGCAGCCACTTGGAAATAATTTTTTGAACTAATTTGAATTCACTGTAGCGGAGTATTGAGCAAACGTGCTTGCGACCACATGCAGCTTTTATCTTGGCTGCCTTTGGTGTGGACAGGCACCATCTCTGAGATCTCAGCATCAGCAGCTCTCCGCTCCCTGCTGGGCCTCAGTGCAGATGTCTCAGCAGACACTTAGTTCCTACTTCCTACCTTTCTGATCCTTCCTCTGGGAACATGTGAAAATCTTGAATCCTGAGACAGCTGAACTGTCTAGGCTGTGACCTCTAACCTATGCTCTGGGTAGAAAACAGGTGGGCTCACCTTAACACGCTCTTTTGGATATGTGAAATTGGTGCTAACCTGAAATAACACACGAGGTGCTAAAACTGTTTCCTAGAGATAAGTTACTAGTACTATCTTATAATTAGAGATTTTTTTCTTTCCAGTATTCCCTTATAATTTTGCCAGGTGGGTAACAAAGAAGATGAAATTGTGCTTTTTCTTAGGCATTTTATTGGCATTCAGAAGCATGTGGCAATGGGAACCTGGAGTCCCAGGGTGCGCTTGGGCTGATGTACCTTTATGGACAAGGCATCCACCGGGACCCCGAAGCTGCCTTGCAGTGCTTACGGGAAGCCGCAGAACGTGGAAACGTCTACGCTCAAGGGAATCTTGTGGAGTATTACTATAAGATGAAATTTTTTACTAAGTGCGTTACATTTTCCAAAAGGTAAATAAGCTGGATAAAAGTATTCCCAAAACCTCCTCCTAGATGTTCTCTGCCAGGTCTGTTCAACAGGACTTGCCACAATATTGGAAATGATGGCTAGTAAGCACTTGAAATGTGGTGAGTGCAACTTAGGGCTCAACTGTTACATTTCATTCGATTTTAATTAATTCAAATAGCCACATGTAGCCAGTGGCCAGCTATGGGATAGAATTCTGTCCATTAGTCTTCAGGATTTCAGTGTCATTTGCTCTATGTACCAGCTGATGATCTTAATCAAGTTTAACTTTGGGGGGCACTGATTTCCTTTTTCATAAAGAAGAAAATACTTCCACAGGATTACTAAAATAGAGCATATAAAGTACTTCACACAGCTTAGCATATCAGAAATACTTATTAAATATACTATAATTTCTTCCTAGTCTCTTCAGCCACATGTTCAATGACTGCCCAATTGCAAGATAGTTTGATAAAGATCGTATAGTGAGAATAATGGTTGAAAGATGCCAACATTAACACCTTATGAGATTTCTCTTCTCTGAGCCCGTGTACTTTCCCCATATTTATTTACTCATAATGGACAAACACAATATACCAGGAGAAACACGTGGATGTCCCCGAGAGAGGCTCTAAGGCCATGCCGATGTATTTCCCTCCCAATAATGCCTGACAGAGCCCCAGGACCCCCTCCTCTCTAGCCCAGTGTGAGGCAGCCATCTACAGCACTGCATGAAGGAGCTGGTTCCACCCTCTGCCCAACAACATGGCTCCCAGGGAGCAGGCCACTTAAAAGTGTGGTCCCCGAAGTCCCTAATCACTAAGTACCCATCTAGTGAAAACCAAAACTTTAAAATCTTTCAAACTTTCCATTATTATCCACATTCCTTTTCCTCATATTATGGGTGACATGGAATTAAGTAGATCCCACTGTCACACAACTCTCTAGACTTGTGCCAGGGTTATAAAGGAGGACCTTTCTTTTTGCCCATTTTTTTTTAAACACAGATATGTAAGTTTCTTGAGATGTTTCCTGATCCTATGTGACTAAAGTCCAAATTTAAGGTCAATGTTTGAATAAATTATTCAAAGAAATAGAAAATTACTTTTCCCTATTGTTTAAATCTGCAAGGTGTTATTAAGTTTAAAATATTATTATTATGGGGCACCTGGGTGGCTCAGTTGGTTAAGCATCCAACTTCAGCTCAGGTCATGATCTCATGGTTCATGGATTTGAGCCACACATTGGGTTCTATACTGACAGCTCAGAGCCTGGAGCCTGATTCAGATTCTCTGTCTACCTCTATCTGCCCCTTCCCCACTCATACTCTCTCAAAAATAAATATTAAAAAACTGTTTTTAATATTATTACTATAAGAAAATAAACATTTTGTTTTCTAGTGATCATTAAGCCTGACAAGTATTATAGACAAGCTGTGAAATAAACTCCTTGGTAGCTCCTCTTCCCCTGGTTATAACTGGTGGTTTTATTTACCCTTCACCAGAAAACAAATACCACAACTCAGTTCTCCAACAGGTGGAAATAGGGAAATCACTTTGGGCACCAGGACCATTTCTAGACATATCATTTGTGAAAATGTAAACCAGAACTCATGTCCTTTTTAATTTCACAATTAAATATCACAACAGGATTGCTGACTATGATGAGGTTCATGACATCCCCATGATAGCCCAGGTCACGGACTGTCTCCCGGAATTCATCATCAGAGGCATGGCCATGGCTTCCTTCTACCATGCCCGATGTCTTCAGCTTGGCTTGGGTGTCACGAAGGATGAAGCAACAGCAAAACACTACTATTCTAAAGTAAGTAAGCCTAAGAACAAACAAATCGACCCAAGTAGAAATTTCTGAGCTTTCTGTTAAGTCTTGGTCATCTTTATGGATTAGTAGTTTTCCTACTTAATTATTATTGCACAGATAATCTGTCTAGGATAGTTTGTCAGACACACGGATTATTTGCAGACAATTCTGATAGATTCTTATTAGCACAATTGAACTCAGATGATAAAAGTTCCACTTTAATGCAAATTATTCTCTCACCCTGCCACCCTCTGCAGCCTATAGCCCAGCACCAAGACCAAGACCTTAGAGCCAGAATATTCATGCCTTCCATCTACCCAGAAGTGTGAACCTGCTCTCATTCTAGTACTTTAATGAAATAGTTGTTTTTTTTAAGTTTATTTATCCTGAGAGAGAGCGAGAGAGAGAAAGAGAAAGCGAGAGAGACAGAGCAAGAGAGAAAGAGAGGAAGGGGCAGAGAGAAAGGGAGAGAGAGAGAATCCCAAGCTGAGACCACAGAGCCCGATGTGGGGCTCAAACTCACAAACTGTGAGATCATGACCTGAGCCAAAACCAAGAGTCAGACACTTAACCAACTGAGCCACCCAGATGCTCTGAAATAAGTTTTTAAAAATGTTTTCATGCATGACATTGACCACACCTTACTACACACTACCAAACTCATTCATGAGTTTGAGATAATCAGTTGAAGTAAGATTCCTTGTTTTAATCCATTTGGTTTAGCTCCCAAATGGATTTCACTTATAAAAATCAAGCAACTTAGAAAGTAGGAAGGGAGTGAGAAGGTGGGGGGGATCATCATGAATAGTAACTGCAAGTAAAGTTTTTTTTAAAAAAAATAAAGACACTCACACTAAACTGTGCATGTCTTAGGTCCACGACATTCATGAAATCCAAACGAGAATTATATCTTCTTAAAATGTATAAAGGAATTCATGGGGCACACAAGTTGTTTAGCTGGAGCACGTGAACAAGGCAAGGAACAATTTTCCGAGTCCTCTGCCTGAATCTGACCATTCAACAGCAGTGGTTCCCAAACTTATCTGCATATTAAAATCACCTGGGGATTTTTAACAAATTCCAAAGCCCCAGTCTTATTTCAGAACAATTAAATCCTGTTCTCTGGGAGCGCAACACAAGTGTATTCACTGAAAGCTCTCCAGGCCTACTACAGTGGGCAGGCAAGTTTTGGAAACCCTAAATTAATGTTTGAAATTAAAATTTCCAGAGCATTATGCCCATATCAACACATACATACAGGAATACAGCACACAGATACAACTGAGATATTTACCACTAAATCATTTTAATAGTATGAAAAATAGTGGTCTTTAACTTTTTATAAAATATAAACATTTTCTGTTTTACACTGATTTCCAAACCAAGTCTATTTCAAATTCTGTGCTACACTTCATGTCTTTTCTAAATAAATATAAGCAGAAAAAAAACTGGGTCAACAATATCCTGATATGTAGTCTATGTTCATCCTAAATAAAACAGCAAAACAAACAGATTGCAATCTTAAAACTATTTTCCCCATGGTGGGAGATAATATCCCCATTACTCAATTTTGGCCATTGCATTTTACAGGAGATGCTTTTAAAAAGGGAGAAGATTCAAAAGTTGTAGGCCAATGAAGGGTCTGGAATCCTGTCTCATGAGTATCAACTGAGTATTTTATTTAGAAACAAAAGGAGTCCAGACAGTGGTCTTCACCAGACTGAAAGGCTGTCCTACAGAAAAGGAACAGAGGGGCAGGGAGTAGAATGATAGCCAAAGGCAGTGTGCTAAACGTGGAAAAGATAAAGCCCTGGGTGATGCCGAGACGGGGGGACTAGCCTGCAGTCAGGAGATCCACACTTGCTCTCAGCTCTGTCACTGTCAGGATGGGGACTGCCAACCACCTTACCCTCAAGGTCTCCATGAAACCAGCTTTATATATTGTCCTAGGACCTGGACTGATTCTAACGCATATGGAAGGAAACTTTAGCTAGTATAAAGAAGAATCTAATGCAACTGTTCAAGAAATAAACAGAAACAAAAGTTTTCCTATAAGATGGTAACTTAGCAACCAAGCAAATATCTAGTGACCAACTGTTATAGGTACTGAAGGGACAATTAGTGCATGGAGTATGGTCTAGATGAGATAATGATCTCTGATGTCTCTTCCAGATACTTGACATTCTATGCAGTTATATGCACTATTACTTAACGCTATTTATCATAACAAATTATTTTAAGTAAGATTCTCTCATAGATGCTGGTATTCATATAATGATAATAGCGAGTTTGAGATCAAATGTTAATGCTTTCCATGTTATTTAATAATTCCTAACATAGAATGCTATCATCAGTGTGTAAATTCCTTTTCTTGGCACTGATAAAATTTTCTTTCAAGTGTCAACAGCATGGTAATTTTCAGGGTGATCTGCTTGCGTAGGCTAATTTGAACTTCCTTTATCAAGAAATCAAAATAGAAATGTATCTTAAGGATCTACCTTGAAGTCATTTTTCTTAAAAAAAAAAAAAAAAAACTTTTTAAAAGGAAGAAAAAAAGAAAGACCCAACAATTCAAAATGTATCTAAATAACTATCTTTGATTTTAAGGCGTGTCGTCTGAATCCTGCATTGGCAGATGAACTTCACTGTTTACTTATTCATCAAAGAATTTAGATCATAAGGCATTTCCACAAAGACCATCAACCCTGGAACCTTAGAACGTGTGTATTTTTATCATCGCTATGTTGTTCCGCTATTTTCCGCATTCCAAGTTACAATATCCTGGGTATTCTATTGATGACATGTTACCTTCATTCTTAAATCTGTAATTTTATAACTCGGAACCTTAGCTATAGGATCTGATTGTTAAAAGAGTCCTTTAAGATCCAGCTCTTGGCCTATAGACTGGCCTAGATCATATCAAATAGAGAAAACCACTCCCTAAAGTAAATTATTATTTTAAGCACAGAGTGTTTAAAAGATTTAGTGCAGTCTTAGCTTTAATAACTTCAAAAGTATAAATGCTACAAACTTATAAAAATATTTTGTGAATTTTTGATAGATTATTTTAATTTGTTGTTTTTCATTAAAATTTCTTTAATTTAAGGGACACCTGGGTGGCTCAGTCAGTTGAGCATCCAACTTCGTCTCAGGTTATGATTTCGCCGTGTGTGAATTTGAGCTCTGCGTCAGGCTCTGTGTTGACAGCTTGGAGCCTGGAGCCTGCTTCAGATTCTGTGTCTCTCTCTCTCTCTGCCCCTCCTCTGCTCGCACTCTGTCTCTCTCTCAAAAATAAACAAACATTAAAAAATCTTTAAGATTAGTAAAACTATTGAATAAAAAGAATTTAAAGAAACTTTCAAATGTTTTTTAATAAATTCGTGTAGCATTTATACTTCTGAAGCAATTAAGCTAAGACTATACTAAGTCTTTTGGGACATCTGTATTCTTAAAAGAAACTCTTTTAAATAACTGGATAATTTATTATAAACTTCAAAAAAAGTACATTTAAGAAATTGCTTAGACTCTTCCCTTAAAGATCTTAATCAGTATGACAACTGCTATAGTCCTGATATAATTAAGAGAGATATTTCTTTGTGCTTAGACTCATTTGCTAGATTTTAAAAAACCTCAAGATTCATTTCAAAGCAAAAATAAAATGTGAAAAACATCTCAATTAAATAATCTCTCAATATAAGAATGGTATCTAAGTATGTTAAAAATTTAAATTAGGCTTTCCTTGCATTAATGAGGTTTATAAAAACAAAAGTTGACAATATAAATAATAGGATATATGCATATGGAGAAGACTGTATAGCAATATATGTCTGAAACAGATACACTGTAAACAATCTCTTAAAGACACCTTATCAACACCTTCTCTGTAAACATACTACACTGATGTAGCTTTATTTTATAAATCACTATTGTCCTTTCCAAAGGTGGATTTAAACAGGATCTCATCTTAGTATAATTAATCCGTAGGTACCAGTTACTAAAGAAGTATGTATGGTGGAAAATTACTTGCTCTCCTCTCATGTTCTGGTTTGTCTATGTTACTTGAACTTCATTTTGCCAAGCTATAAAAAGGAAAGCAATTTCAACAGACTTAGGTCTGTGAGATACCCTCAAAAGATAACATACTTCTCCCTTAAATCTCTTAAGATGTATAAACTTAAGCCATTCCTGAAAACTAATCCCTTTTCTTTTAAAAATCTCTACTGAAGACTCCCTATTTTCCTCCAGGAACATGATTCAATTCATCAAAAACCCTTATAAGATTTCATACTACCTAGCTTACATCTCTTCTACAGTATAAGCCCACTTGCTTTGCTCTTGCTCTCCTAATACCATCCATATATAATATTCCTTCAACCGTCTGAATCTAAATTCCCAACCAATATTCTTTTCTCCACGCTTAATCCAGTCCCTTAAGCCTGTAAGAACCCTAAACTAGGAATGTAACAAGGCAGTGCTTGTTGGCTGTAACAGCACATTTAAACGATATGCAAATCTTCCTTCATGCCAAAGATCACTTTTTTGACTGCCATTAAAATACAGGTCTGAGAAGTCTCAAATGCAGGAATTTGACATGTGTCATATGTGGTAATATGCTATGCTTAAATGTCTTCAGTAAATTCAACACAGCATTTAAAATTTCAGTTTATTGTAGTTACCATAAAGGGGGTACTTCTGGCACTGATGAGCCCTTGCAAACCTGCTGCAGACCGGGGCGCACACCGTGACCTGTGAGTGTAGTCAGTCACTCTTTAATTCAAGTGAGCTGAGGCTTCCAGATCATTAATCTTAAGACAAAAAAACAAAACTTTTAAGAGTCCGTATAGCTGATAGCTCATGAAAAAGTTAAAACTTACCTTAAAAAAAGATTGAGGAGTCAAAACAGTTCTTTTTCTCATTTGCAGTATAATCTTGTAACTGCTATGGTTTAATTACACATAAGGTGAACATTACCAGTAACTGGGTTATGATGACCTCCTGAGGCTTGGTGATTTAATTTGCTTCTCTTATCTGAATGTGTCTTTTCTACATTCCTATGAAGGGTAATTCTTATTCATACAAACAGCCAACTTTTTTTTTTTCCTGAAGTGTCAAATATCATCCTGTTTTGGGAAAAAAAAGGATCAAAGAGCTATGACTAAAAGAATCCCAAAGATAAAATTTGGTTTACTAATTTTTAATCATTAACCTTTTAGAACTTATGTTTTGTATCAAGTATGACCTAGCAATGTCATAATCAATACCACTTTAGTATAGAGACTATTTTTCTTTCATGGATTTCAAACTGAATTTTTGTCCATTATTTTGTTTTCAATGTTCCTGGGAGCTATAACGAGGCAAGTGTTTTATTATCACTGTGTGGTAGATGGTGAACATTTATTAAGTGACTTGTTCATGGCCCCACTATTGGTAACAAAACACCTGTACCCTGGATCTCACCTAACGCCCCACAAGTCCACAAGACCCGATGATATAATCAAGTCCCTAAAGTCCCTGAAGTCTTTTCCCACCTCTGTTTCCCTATCTCATTCCTGCCCACCCTTCACAGCTGGGCTCCTGTCCTACTCTCCTGAATACATCTTTTTAAGCACTAATTTGGCTCTCCTCATTCACACGAAAAGTCAGATTTTTCACACAGTCATCCTATGTCTGGAGAAAGGCAGCCAACTCTATGCTTCCCTGTAGAATCCCTTAGGTGCACAGTGGTTTTGACGGAAAAAAAAAAAAAAAAGGTACTTGATAAATATTCGAACTGCCTAATGTATTTTAACCTCATTTTTTTGAGATGTAAGCACCTTAAATATCACAGAGCTCTGTGATTCATTTTTATATTTTATTGCTTCAAATGCTTCAAACTATGGGAAATCTTTGGTAAAAATAAAGACAATAAAATTTTCACAAGAACTTTACACAAAGCATTGCACAACAATGTTCTTCAATACACATGAAATAATATAGGAATGTTCAAGAGTCCTCAGTGAGGAAAGTAACTGTACAATATTCATAGTTCTTCATTTTAAAACAAAACAGGTTTCATAAATATTTAAAATATTTCCTAAGTTCTTATCACATATTAACATTTGTATTTCAATCAGTGTGTTGAACTTTATTTATATTATTATTAAAATAAAAATAATTAACAGAAGTGTGTTTTTCTGTTACCTGTGACAGCATCAAGTCCTCCCTCCCCAACCAATTCTGCTCACTTCACACAAAACTAGAGGGAGGTAACTAACATAAAAATCAATATGGTTCTCAATCAAGCCCTCTGTGGAAAAGAGGAAAATATTTCATGTCTATTGTTACACAGACATTTCTCTGGTGGTTTATTTGTGCAGTCTCAGATTTGACCAGCTTTCAGTTGATCTAAATGACTTCTCAGCTCAGGACACAACTCAATTAGCAGCAATTCCATCAGCACCTAAGCCAAGAAAGAAGGAAAAAAAAAGTAGAAAAATGTGTTTTTTTTTTTCTCCAAGGGTACACGCCTGTGTCTAACAGAAAAGTCTAATTTTAGGTCTAAGATAATTCTCCATGAAACAGTTATTCTCAAATGAATGGAACTAATATTATATAAACTCCATTTAATATCAGATTGATTTATTTCATGGTCTCCTTGCCATTTCACACCATCAACAGTATTTAGTATTATAATCAGACAGATGATGTGGAAACAGTCTATTTTGCTGAAATAGGAAAACTAAGCAGTCATACAAAAAGGTTACATGCATCTGGTCTGTGAGAAGGAGAGACTGACTGCACACCAGATCGTCGTTTTTCTTCTTCTTTTACCAAACTGACAGATAAAAATCTGAACAGATAAAAATGAAGCACAGTAAATAAATGGGCTCAGAGTTATAAGTAACAAGAATGATTAAGTATGCAACCCCATATGTGAACAGAAATGTAAAATTGAATTAATAGTTAATCCTCTGGCTGGCTTTAAATTACTCACATATAACAGATGCTTATTGGCTCTTGTCTCCTGCAGTGCATTGAATATTTTTATTATACCATGACGGGCATTTTGCTGTCCAACGAGGCTCTGAAGTGTATCTGAAAAATTAGGTTTACATTCTGTGCTATGACTGACAAGATGTTTACAATCCATAAATATTCAGTGAAGGAGACAGTACATAATGTACCCACAATAAATAAAGGCACTGGGGCAGGAGGGACATGAAGGATCAGTTCTTTCAAATGTTTAAAGAGAAAATAAGTTTGTTTAGAATTTTTCAACATCAGGCATTTATAGAAACTACAAGTTTAACACATTGCTACCCAATTAAAAATTAACCTCTCTCAACAGTGTACTTTGACAGGATTTTTAAAGCACAAAATTTATTATCTGTTCTAAAACATTTGTCTTATTTAAAAAAAAACATTACAACCACTACTGTCCTTAAGATTCTCAGTGTGATTTCTTGGCAAGGGACAAGTTTAAAAAAAAAAAACACGGTGATTATTTTTTTCATTGTAAATAATGTTTTCTGAGAGATATAAATGGAAAAACACCTTAATAAAGTTAGTTCTCCTTTTATGTCTGTACATTTCAGGATCAGAACTGCGGCCTCACCTGGAATGTTCTCAAGCAGCTTCTGCTGTGCTCTCTGTTTTGTTTCCTGACTTTGTTCTTCGCTTCTGATTGTGGTTGGAGGTGCCAATTTCCCATGTGGCCAGAAAGCATCCCGGAAAACATTGATGTAGTAAACCAACATTTGCTCACAGAAAATCCAGTTCACGGTGTCCCGGATTTGTCTTTTAAGAGAAAAACGTTTCTTGGATGAGGTTTTGAAAAATTTTATCTTCTATTCTCAAAAGGCATTTACCAGTGAGGAGGTTAAGATACAGCCCGATCTACATGTTTGATGAATAAACCAGGAATTGGATTTTTAAACTCTGGCTCTGAAAGATATTTTTATTTGGTGGTGCTGGGTAACCATTCATCGCTCGAGCTCACACTTCCATCGGTGCTAAGCATTCCGAATGTTACCCAATTAAATTGCAGTACCTTCCAATCTGTAAGGACAAGAACTAAGAGGAAACTGATTGGTCTGAAGCCTGCAACTACTCTAACTGTGCACAGTACTTCATATACCTATTTCTCTATGAAGTGATTTAAAATGAAAACGCACATTCATTTAAAGTCTGTGAAAAGTGGTGTGGAAAACGTCCCTGAGCTCCTGGAGTCTTGGGGAAGAACCTATTTTCACTGTCTCTTGTGTTGCTATGGCAGATGGTGCCGGACAGAGTGCTTTGACCCAGTGAAAGCATTTTACAGGCTCACGAGGCAAGGGGAAAAAAAGATACGACCTTTCACCCTCAAGTGAAGGACTCTGGAAAGACACACGGCTATCTAGTGTAATTCACATTTCCCTGGGAATGAAAACTTGGGCAGACATTTGACTTGCGCAGTTAACAAATAAATGGCTTTTATCTGGTTATCCATGTCTTCTACATAACACTGTTTCATTAGTCATTAGAAAAATTCTAACCCATTACAGGATTTCTGCTGTCAAGAGACAGCACAGTTCAAAGAGCCCAAGAGAAATTGTAAGATTGGGGGGGCGGGGGGAGGAGGGGAAAAGAATCCTCTTGATGGTGCCAGAAAGACCTGAAATTTCAAACTCAGTTCATGAATAACAATAAATCAATCAAAGGCCTTTAAAGAAATCTGACTTCCCAGCCTGATTTTCAGAGGGGCAATGTAAGGCTTTCAGAAATAGTATCTGAAATAGAGGTTTCAAGCATAGTACTTTGCACAGTCATCAGTTACCACTGTTGTCTAAACTCTACTATGAGTTAAAATTGTGTCAAGTCTGTTTATAACTGCATGTCTCCTAAGATACACTTCCCTACACTGCCTAGAACTGGACAATTTGTATCTAGACCAAATAAAATAATTGTATTAATTTAATGGGACTTCTGCTTTAAGAGAGAACCTACCAACTTGCCTCCCTAAGAAAAATCTACATAAAAATGCAGACACCTTTTTTTCCCCTGGAGTCATGTTTTGAGTAATTCCCTGGCACTACATGAAGAAATTAAGTAAGAAAATTTCAATTTGCAACTTAAAATTAGGTAAGTGACTCTTACCAAAGGCTATCACCTAACTACTTTCTATGAACTTAAGTCTGACTCTCCATTAGCCAAAACCATAGGAAGCTTCTGAATCAATTCTGGTACGTGAAATTATAGCTGGTACAAGGCACAAGGCACATATTGTACTACCACTTAATTTTATGATGTGTCATCTCTGCTAAAGGCAAAAATAGCAAAGGGCCAGGTGCTCCATCATTCTCTACCTGATAAAAAGCCCATTGAAATGAACGGCCTGAAAATTCTCTACATGAGGCCTCTGCTCCAAGCCCCATAAAAATAACTGCCAAATGTATTCGTCGCACACAGACTGCCACTGCTCATTTATAATTAAGAGCCAATATCATAAATAGGAGCAAGGAAAGTATGCATGATTAGCTGAAACTGACAAGGAAAATAAATTAGCAAGTCTGGAGTACTGAGATATATAGGGCCATTTTGGAATTTTCTTTATCCAAAGCCTATCTACATAACAGTCAAGAGGTTTGCCTTAGACTGAAATGGTAAATTAAACAGGCCACTTTTTGGATTAAAACAAAAGCCTATGATATAAGTCAACTAAATAAGCCAACTAATTGATTAAAAATTAATTAACAAAGGGTATTAATTAACAAAGGTTAATTAATGAATCAACAAAGGTTAATTAATTGTTTTTGTTAAAAAATCTTAGAAATAGAAGTAAATTTTGCTTATGACCACAAGGAAAATATATTCTATTTGGGAACAAATAAAAAGATAACTTGTTCTTTACTGTTTCCCTTAAAAATTTATAAGATTTACCTGATAAACATATGTACAAGGTCACTCTGATGGTTTTAACAGCTAAACTTTCACTTGGGAAAATCTGGTAATTTCATCTTAAAATATTTGGCTGTACAAAAAAATTACTCTCCCCCCTCATCTTTTAACAAATAACTCACATTTTTATTGTGCAGGAAGTCATAATGTTTATCTCTTGAAGAGTACTGGATATAAACTCTTATGTGTATGGATAATGTACTATTGCTTAGAATATACATACGGCTTACAATGGTGTTATATATCCACGTATGTTAGTAGATGGATATTAAGATATTAACTAATAAAAGCAATTACCACTTTAATGTTATCCCAACATTAGCAAGTCTGGAGTACTGAGATATATGGTATGCAAATCCATATGGTTTGCATTTCCCTCCAAATAAATACCTGCCATATGATGCTCATCGTACTTTCATTTTGGCTTAAAGTCTAAGCCTTAAACTGATTTTCATCATGCAACATAAAAACACTATACCCGAGATACTCGCACTGATCATCATGATCAAAACAGAACTTTACAGAACAGAAGTTTTTGGGATTTTTTTTGTTTTTTATTTTTTTTAAGTGATTTCTACACCCAGCTTGGGGCTTGTACTCACAACCCTGAGATCAAGGGTCACACACTCCACTCACTGAGCCAGCCAGGCACCCCTACAGAACAGAATTTTCTGACCCTGTCAGCCCAGAATGCTGATGCTAGCTCAAGCCTTTATCATCTGGTTCACCATGCATTCTGTGGGAGAAATCTTTCCTTACCCAATCTTAGAATCCTAATGGGAACAAAATGAGAAAATAGAACACCTTCAGCTAGACAGATCCCCAGCTACCTATACACAAGGTTTTGACTATTAAGGCAAAGAGTAAGGCATTAATTCAAACATTAATTTCATGCAACTCACTTGTTGATGGTCCTTCCAAAAGTCACCTGAACAAGAGCAATTAATGTTCTTCTCACCCATTTAAACACTAAAATAGAAATCAGAAGAATTATCACAGTATATCATGATTGTGACATTTTCACAGCTGCACAAAGCATAAATCTTACCACTTGACTCAATCTGAGTCTTGACACCAAGTAATGACTATGACTGAAATCTGCAGAATTTGGGTCCAGGTTAGCAAACTTCTGTCAAAAAACTGTCTTCTAAGCTTTCATTTTCTACATAGCAACTGAAGAGATGAAGCCTAAGAGTTTTTATAGCTTTTCGATGCCTAAACAACAGCTGAGCAAGCAAGAGGAAATAATACTATTTTAGATTTCTGTCTGGCTTGTTGAACCCAATTTCTAACATGCTGCTCTCAATGAGAAACATCTGTAGTCAAATGTTGACAAACATTTTGAAATATTAATGAACTGATGGGCCTAACTTCCCTTTTGGATATTAGTCTGTAGATCACTGCATACTTTTACATATTTTATGCCTTTGGGAGTAAGGTGAACTGCAAAGAGCTGAGACCCTGAGGGAGCTGTGAATTCAGCACTCTCCTGTGCTGCTTCCAGAGCATCTGGGCACAAACCACCTTCTCTAAGCCTGTTTCCTCATCTGTTTGAGGACAATATTAACATGTGTTTTGCTTTACAGATCTTGTTGACATCTTACAGGAGTGTTGTGAAAGGCTGGACAGACCTAAACTTTAATTGCTAACATGAAGACACATTTTCAAAGGTACAGAATATGAATATAAACCAGAAGGCAGCAAAGAAATGCTAGGAGGGTATTTTAGGTCTACAAATTGGAATCTAACCCAAATTTTCTGTCTATATAAATTCACATCTATTCACTGAAATGTTTGGCTATTCATACATAAGCAAATGAGAAATTCAGGTTTGGCTCTTGGACTTCAGGGCTCCTGCCCCAGTAGGAAAACATAAAAGGGACTAAATCTACCAACACCTCTGTAAGAGGCAAACCACCCAAACAAAATTAACAATTAACACGGACTTGGCACTAGGCTTTAAAACATTCCAAAGTCATTTCTAACTTTTTACATGGATCTAAGTGTCCAGTTAAAGTAGTGTTGCTAGGCTGTCAAGTAAAAGTCTGATATACTGGAATCAGAACTATGTTTCAAAGATGCCTTACATTTTTTATGGAATTCAGAGCACGCTGGTAGCGTGCAGATCTGTTCATTTTAGGCTGGCATTGAGGCTGGGGGGAGCACGCCTGCCGGTGCTGGTAACCTCACTCTGGCTTTCCAGGGCAGGAGAGGGGCAGCTCATACGCAGAGGGCCTGAGGACACAGGCAGCTCTAAGAAGAATGCCTGACAGCCAAGGGACAGTCATAAATATTTTAAAAAGCTGTATTACTGACTGATCCCCTTTTGTAGACTGAACTAGAGCAGGAACCAAAAATGCCTTTGGTGCAAACTCTCTCCCATCACTGATACGCCCTTACTGCTTTCTCCAATCCTCTCCGAGTCCCCAGTCCCCGTACCACACAGGGACCAGCCTTAATTTTCCTTCCAAGGGCTCATCTGTTCAGGCGCATAAGCAGCTGCAGCAACACTGGGATTTTGCTGATGGCAAATATATCACAACTCATTATAAATGATGTTCTATTTATTCCCCCTCTGAAATGTCACTAGCAAAACCAAATATGCTTCTAAGTGGGCGTGTGGTGGAGGAAATCCAAGATGCAAAGACAAGACTTTGGGCCCTGCTCCCATCCACCGCGTCTCTGGGTCCCTCGGTGTCACAAAGCGCACATCGACCAGAGGCTGAGATGGCGCTTCCTCATTCTTATCAACTCCGTGAGAAATAGCAAAGACTCACGATTTAATAAGCCAGATTTCACTGAGGAAGAGTCAGATTTTGGGCGGAGGGCTCGTTTTTTCTGCCTAGGCTGAACCTAACTAAACATCAGTATAGATCTTAGAGTGTCTAAAATATGGAACAGGGATAGATAGCTTTTTCATCTGAAAGGATCTCTGGTATTTGGATAATATTCTATCAGAGATTATTTCTTCATTTAACCATCCCCCACTTCTAAAGTTCAGCCTAGTTCTAAATTTCCATTCCTGAAATTATGTTAAAATGAACATCTTTATGTATAAATCTCTGCCTGTAGTTTAGAACTGGGTCTATGGTTTAATGTGAATTACATTTTTGGAACCCCTGCAGTGAAAGTTCACTGAAGGAAGAATCTGTATCTGATCTATTTTTGTTTCTCCTTATAGAGTGACATCTAAAACACATGCTCCCAAAGTGTCTGCTGTTTTAGCTTTGGCTTATTAATGATCAAAATAATTAATTCTCGCACTTAAAATGTTCTTCCTGTTCATCCATCAGTGCATCCATCCGGGCATTTTATTGATCACCTACTATGCATGAGGCATCATAGCAGATGGTGAGGACTAAGACACATAAAACATGGTCAAGTTTATAACAGTCCTTGAAGTTTTTCAACTGCTAATAATTCCTTAGGTGATACTTTAAGGGACATACAGTAAGAAGAGAAGCCCAGCCCCATTTCCTATACAGGACCAACCCCCAGCCCACATTCTTCACCCCAAGGCAAAAGATGCTAATCTGGGCAGATAGCACAGGACAGTCACAGGACAACATATCACTGGCTGGTGACATTACGGGGCCTTAGCAATGCTGACTCCTCACATGACGAGGTGGTTGGTTGTGCCTTTAGGCACCTGTCCTATCTCTAGCTAGTCCTGAGGCTCTCGGTACACGGAGGACACTGGTCTCATGGTTCAGAGTGCTGGGGGGCTGTGGAGGGAGTGTGTGGGCAGAGGGTCCTACTCAGGACTCAAGACTCAGCCACCCAGCAGAGGTTGACCTTTTATCCAAGTACCACTTTGGGGAGAAGCGCTTGTGTGCATCTTAACTTGGCTACTTTGATCCTCTTTTTGCCCTTGTTTCTTCTAAGTACATCTCCCTCAGGTACTCCTAGGGTGACGTTTCTCAGCCTTGGCACTAACTCTTTTGGACCGGCTAGTTCTTTGCTGTGGGTGGTTGACCTGGGCCCTCGAGGGCAATTAACAGCATCCTCTGCCTCTCTCCACATGATGCCAAGATCGCAAGTTGTAACAACCACAAGTATTTTCAGATATCACCAAATGTTGTTCCCCCCGCCCCCCCATAACTGCTCCTCTCCGGGAACACAAGTAGCTGAAAGGCAGGCTTGAGGCGTTTCCTGTGTCCCTGGCCACAGTACACCCTCACAGCACCAAAACCTCGCCTTTTATCAACAGGGCTCCCTCCCCAGCTACGCAAAATTATTTTTCCTATACCTTTAGGTGATAAAGCAATAAGCCTATGCTAAATCACATAAAAAAGAAATTCAAAGCATTTTATATGTATTCAGAGGAACATGGTACAGGGTAACTCAGGACCCAAAGTTCCCCAAGCACAGAGGCTGTGGCCTCAGTTCTCTCACAGTATCCGGTTGGCTCTTAAATGTGTTTGCTGATAAGTGAATGGATATAGATGCGCATGTGATTCAGGAATAAAGGGATATCACCAGAGTGTGGGTGAGTGTGGGTATATAACTACTTAACCAGCAAATACCATTAAATAATAACAAAAGGCTTACTTCCTCGAAGTTCAAAGATCTCCCCGATCAACATGAAACAAGGCTCAGCCAAGGCGTCTTTCCTCCCATCCACATCATCGCCATAATCTGACAGGTCACTGTCCTCTTCTGTCTCCTCCTGGGGATGCAGAAAGGTCAAAGGAAGTCACTTATCCCACAAAGTTGGTGGAGTTGCTCTTTTCTTTCAGTGTAAGTTCCAACCTATGTGCTCACACATCAACCTTGAACACTCTTGACTTTCCTACATACAGAAATCTCTGCATTCTCAACACAGGGCGAAATCTATACAGAACCCCAGTGAAAAGCTTGATGTTAAAGGCTTATTCAAGGTTCAAAATAATTTTGAAAAACCTGTATCACTGTATCAGTAAGGAGTGAATTAGACAACAAAAGAGTTTTGTAACCATTTTGAGTTTCAAAAGTAAGGCTTTTTGACTTAAGAGCAATTATTTAAAATTCACTGCTTCTTAAAAACATGTGTATTTCAAACTAACATCATTTTTTTGTAAAGTTCATTTTATTGAGAGAGAAAGACAGAGGGTAAGCAGGGGAGGAGCAGAGAGAGAGGGAGACATAGAATCCAAATCAAGCTCCAAGCTCTGAGCTGTACGCACAAAACCCAATGCGGGGCTTGAATTCACGAACCGTGAGATCATGACCTGAGCCAAAGTCGGATGCTTAACCAACTGAGCCACCCAGGCGCCCCAGTAATTTATTATTTTAAAGCTCTAACTCAAGCTGATTCTGTACTTCAGTCAGTCTCATTTCCTGATCTGTATATTAGCAAGTTTCAGTTCAAAACTGATTATACGCCAGGCACCAGGCTAGCACAGATAGGTGTGATGCGGACCCAGACTTGCGGTGGCTCAGCATGGTCTGGAGAGACCGGCAAGTATACATGCGCTGTTTCTACATGCAGGGCGACGTGCTGTCACAGAAGCACAAACACGGGCAGTGGAAGGACACTAAACACCGTTCTGATGTCTGCAGAGGCAACGGCGAGGCTGTGGCGCCATGCAGAGGGCTGATAACAGCACTGTGTGGGACTGGAGGAGCAGGGGAAAGGACCGAGAAGTCACAGAGGCAGGAGGAGTTCCCAAAACTCCACAGCAACGTCACATGCTACAGAAGAGGTGGAAGAAGGTGAAAACAGAGAGGGGGCTGCTGGCACTCTTAGAGAATAACCTCACAGAGTGACTGAGCCTCAGTGTTAACTCCAAGAGGTTCAGGAATAAATGGGAGGTCATGAAGGAAAGCCTACCCATTATGGGCATACATGACATATACAGCTCTGAAGGGCAGAGATGGGAGAGATGCATGGGGGTGAGCAGGTTTATAGAGACCCGAGCACCGGTGTGGATATGCTCTGCGATGTGTAGAGATCTCTCCCAGCTCAGAATGCAGTCAAGTAGCACGCTCCTGCCCATTGTCAGCGCCTTCTGTCCAAACTCATTAAACCAGTCCTGGTGAAGAGGCAGTGGCATTTGGTGATGAACGCCAAGGAGGCAATGAATGTCTCCATAAAGAGATGCCAAATCTTAGCAATGGTCTTGAGCGATTTGCTGAAGAGCCAGAGACAGGGCTTCAGTGTCCTAAACGTGAGCTAAGAGCTTGCTCTGCAGGGAAGCCTGAGCTCCAGAATACAAATTTGCAAATATCTATAGCCTCTCTTTAACCCATAAATGTCACTCCCAGACTCCTCTGGCTTCAGAATATCCCATGACCTTCCATTCCCTGAAAATAAATTCTGCCCTCCTCAGCCTGGCATGACCTTGCCCCCACTTCTACTCTTTGCCTAATCTTCCATTAATTATCTCCCTCCTCTCTAGTCCCATCACCTACTAACTGTTCCTCTCAAGCCGGCCTTCCCATAATGACAACCCCCATCTTCAGGGACAGCTGATCCACCACTTTTACTGGGGCTCCCATACAACTTGCCATCCACATTTCGCCTACCGATCTTGTTATTACTCTTTTCTGTACCACAACTCTTGCAAATGGCTTATAGGGGAGCACAAGCAGGTGTCCCCAAAATATGACAGTCATCATAACTGAAAATGGATGCGTCTTCTTTCCCCCCTCACTAGTAGCATGCTTTTAACAAATATCTGGTACTTAAAACAGCCTTCAGGGATGCCTGGGTGGCTCAGTCAGTTAAGCACCCAACTTTGGCTCAGGTCACCATGGGTTCATGGGTTTGAGCCCTGCGTCAGACTCTATGGTGACAGCTCAGAGCCTGGAGCCTGCTTTGGATTCTGTGTCTTCCTCTCTCTCTAACCCTCCCCTGGCTCATGCTGTTTCTCTATCTCAATAATAAATAAAACATAAAAAAAATTTAAAGAAAGCCTTCAAAAAGATGTGCCTAAGTCTGCAAAAATGGCACAACTGGGGTGCATGCATGGCTCCGTTGGTTGAACATCCGACTCTTGATTTCTGAGATAGAGCCTTGTGTGGGGCTCCCCAATGAGCGTGGAGCCTGCTTGGGATTCTCTGTCTCTCCCACTCCTCCACTTGCTCTGTCTCTGTCTCTCTCAAAATAAACAAACATTTTAAAAAATGGCATAGCCTTTTGGCAGCTCACCTCTTGATGTGAGAAGAAGTCCCGAGGAAGTCTTTCCAAAAATGAGGATAATGAAAACGTGGATTTTTTCCCCTGCACATCAATAACCTTGAGGTAGTCAGGAGAAGGGCTCAAAAAGGCATAAAGTGCTTCGCTCTGACACAGTCTTTCATCAGAAAGCAGATTCTGTGGAGTAAAGAGGGTGCGTTACTCCCAGGGAGGACCATGTCTGTGATGGAAACCACAAATAAAGGTGAGCAAGGCACAAAGGACTGTGCTGGGGGTTTATCTTCCCCAATTCTGAACCCCAGACTACTTCCCCCTCCCGCTGAAACAACATCTGAGGTTAATTCTGGTGATCGCAACCCTCCCCATGTAAACCCTCCCCAGGGTGAAAGCACCTAATCATCCTGCTGGGGGGGATATTGTATGGACAACAGAATCCACTCGGTTTCCACGCCAACAAAAAACTCGTGCTTTGCACACAGCTGACAGATCCAGGGCCACCGCCTCTGAACGTCACCTTCACCTGCCTGTGTCCGAACAACTTACATACTGTCCTCTGCGCAAGGACACCACTGAACCACCCTATTGTGGCTGTGTTCAGATTTTGTACAATCGCTGTGAGTGGTCACACGCCACTGCCTACTGGGCAGTAGTTTTATTCCACTGCTGTCTTCCAAGCAGTGCCTGTTTACATCATTACCTAACTGTTTTTATTGGCCCTTAAACTGGAAACTCCCTCAAGTTCTTTATGTGCCTATCTGGCCTTCAGAGATAGGAAAGAACATAAGTTATGTTTATGGACAAGCAAGTGCTACTGATAGGAAGATTAACAATATGACCACAAGAATGTCTAAATGTCTAGTATTAAAAGATACAGGTTTTTTTTTTTTCTTAAAGATTTTATTTTTAAGCCATCTCTATACCCAGCATGCGGCTTGAACTCATAACCCTGAGATCAAGAGTCACAGGTTCCACCAACTGGGCCAGCCAGGTGCTCCCAAAATACAGGATTTAATATGATTTCACTCATATGTGGAATTTAAGAAACAAGCAAATGAGGGGAAAAAATAGAGGCAAAGCAAGAAACAGACTCAACTATAAAGAACAAAAAAATGGTTACCAGAGGGAAGGTGGGTAGGAAGATGGGTGAAACAGGTGATGGGGATTAAGAAGTGTACTTGTCCCTGGGTGCCTCAAATGGTTAAGTGTCTGACTCTTGACTTCGACTCAGGTCATGATCTCATGGTTTGTGAGTTCGAGCCCCACAATGGGCTCTGTGCAGACAGCACGGAGCCTGCTTGGGATTCTCTCTTGCCCTCTCTCTCTTTTAAAAAAAAAAAAAAAAGATGTTACTTTTTTTTCTCCCTCCCTCTCTCTCTCTCTCTCTGCCCTTTCCAAACTTCTGGTTTCTCTCTTTCAAAAATAAATAAATACACTGAAAATAAACAGGTAAATAAATACACACATAAATGAATGAATGAATGAATGAATGAATGAATACTTGAAGAAACACAATACAGGGTTTAGGAATAAAGAGACCAATGGAAAACAGTGACCCATTTATGATGCAGTCCCGCTCGGGGAGAGGGACACTGGGAACACTCACTGTGCTTCTGCTACCAGAGCCTGTGGTGGCAGAAGACGTTACGTTCTAGTCTCAGAGGATTTGGTCCCTGACGGTCACATGACACGTGTTCAGGCAAAGGTTGATTCTGATAAACTCCATGACCTTCCCTACAACAGGCACCTCTGAGAACGCCCCATACTGCCATCCGGGGACCGGGGTCCGAGGGCACAAACACTCCAGTGGTTGTTAGCTTCCTCTGTCTGGAAACAGGCCTGATCTGCCTCAGAGACAATGAGATTAAGGGGGATGAGGAGTGGGTGTCACTACTGCCTTCCCTGACCCCGGAGCCTTTATTTATTTTGGAGAGCCTCAAATGTTCAGTTGTATGTAAGGATGGATTAGAAAGAGTGAGATATTTTCCACCTAATTCGATTTCCTTTAGCTGATCTATACTCTCCAGCACTGTTTATAAGATAAAGAAATGATGACTAAGTCTTGAACTTACTGCAATCAGTATAGATAAAGAAATCATTAAGGGTAATAAGACTGTGGCCTGTATTATATTCTATTATGAAGGAAAATAATCAAATACACAGGAAAATTCAGAAATTCTCAAAGATGTCTGTGGGGCAAGCTATAATTTCTTTTAACTCTTTTTTTTTAAGTAGGCTCCACACCCACATGGGGCTCAAAATCACAACCCTGAGATCAAGATCAAGTGTCACCTGCTCTAACAATTGAGTCAGCCAGGCACCCCTGGGGTTTTACAACAGTTTTTAAGCTCTTTGGGGATGGCATCCCATTCCCAACTCCTTCCGTGCAAACACTTAGAGCATGCTGTCCTATTCTGATGAAGATCTAAGGTGACTATCCAGTGAGTGGGTGATGGAGAAAGGCGTAAGGCATTCCAAGAAAAGGCAAGAAAGGGCACAGCACATGCACACCAAGAAGCAGGACAGAGCACGGCTGGGGAGAGGGGGTAAGCAGAGTACGTATGTAAGGAATGGGGAAGGTGGTAAGCAGGAATGAAGGACACACGTGACAGCATGGCCGAGAATGGCTGGCTAGATTATTAAGTATCTGTATGGTTGGTATGCTTCAGTAGGGAACCATTTGTCATAAACAAACATTCACATAAACAGGTGGTCACTGGAATCCCTTTTTCTGGAAGGTCCTGTGAACTCAATAAAAGACTAAGCATTTCACATCTTTTCCTGTTTGCAGATAGTGGGATAAATACTTCGAAACTGGAGTCTGCAGTACAACCTTGCAAAATACATTCAATAGTTAGTGCTTTCAAGTAGTCTTTGAGGAAATGGAAAACGATCCAAATCTTTACTTCCTGGTTTGAAATCAGCTTGATTACAAGACAAAAGGCCACTTGGAACCGGTTTCATCTGGTTTAGCTGCAGATTATTCTTGCTCTGGGCTATGCCCACAGGACCTACCAGGACACAGTGCGGCAGAGGGCGGCTTCTCTCTCTCCTGGCCCAACAGCAGAGCTCACTAACCCATTTCCATCACCCACCATCTCATAAGGGCACATCACCACACTCCCTGCACCCAGAAACAGCAGGCCCAGAGTGCAGTCTCTGCCAAAAACAGGAAAGGCCAAACAAGCCGAGACCCTCTGGGACACCAGAGGCTGGAAGGAAATGAAAGAGTCGGCTGGGGGATTTGAAAGCTACACACCTGAAGCTTAAAAATCTTGGGATTTTAAATAATACACGCGTTTCACAAGCAAGATTTTAACTCATCTGAATGATTCACTCGGGCACTATGATCCAGTGGGGTTAATTATTTCCCAGACATTCTGAATCAGCAACAAAATGGTAGGATTTCAGTTTTAAATTCTCATGTAAGAGCATTTAAACACTGATGATTCTCTAACCCAGTTCTGCCATAATTGAACTCAGAACAGTTTTCTAAGGTGTAGGTTATTTTATTTCCTAAGGGAGGTTTATATATTATATACACATGTTATATAATATTATAAAATAAGTATTATAAAATAAAATTTCCCCTTGGGAAATAAAATAATTTGTATCTTAGGAAAACTTTAGAATACATACATACAAACATATTTAGAGAGACAGAGGGAAGGAGAAAGATATGAATATATGGGGGGGAAAAGACTAACACTTTCAAAGCAGCTCTGACGTTATTTTTTTACAAATTTTTTTTCAGTGTTTATTTTTGAAAAACAGAGAGAGACAGAGCACGAGCGGGGAGGGGAGGGGACAGGGAGAGAGAGAGGGAGACACAGAATCTGAAGCAGGCTCCAGGCTATGTGCTATCAGCACAGAGCCTGACGGTGGGGCTGGAACTCATGAACCATGAGATCATGACCTGAGCCAAAGTTAGATGCTTAACCAACTGAGTCACCCAGGCGCCCCTGACATTAACTTATGTTAACAATGACCCACACTTCTGATTCAACAACTGTATTTTAATACAGCTTTTACGAAGAATTTGGCAACATCCACTATTTAAAATCTCAGGACTTCTAGCTACCACTACATAGGCAAAAAGTGTTTCATGAGGCAAAGTTTAATGCCTCCAAAAAGAGCTTTGGGGTCCACGGTTTGAGTAGTTTAACTATACTCTGCATATATAGAGGGCCCAGCAAAGGAAAAATATATAGTGGTTACTACTAAGGGTAGTGTATCTTTGGCCTTATTCTCTAAAAGCAGACTGAAGGCAAATAATAAAGCATTCAGAGGAAATTAGGAGAATATCTTTAGGTCCTCAGAGTAGGCAAAGATTTCCGAACAAGCAGAAAGGCAAAACCACAAGAGAAAAAACTGATACTGTGAACTAAATTAAAATTGAGAACTTCAGTTCATTAAGTCATTAAGAGAGCGAAAAGGCCATTCACAGAAAGAAAGTAGATCTCTGCAACATAAATGGTCTGACAAGAGATTGACCCTCAAATCACATGCAGAACTCCCACAAAGTGGTAGGGAAAAGATCAGCAACAGGAGACAAAAGCAGACTCAACTTGACAAGACCCTTCACAGAAAAAACTATCCAAATGGCCAATAACACACAGGCTGGTGCTTCAGTCATTAGCTGTCAGGGAAATGCAAATTAAAACCACAACAAGATACTATCACCCACCCACCAGGATGATTAAAAAGAACAAAGGAGGGGCCCCTGGATGGCTCAATCAATTAAGTGCCCCTATTGGCTCACGTGATGATCTCATGAGATCAAGCCCCGAGTCAGGCTACACGCTGAGAGTGGAGCCTGCCTGGGATTCTCTCTGTGTCCCTCCCCCACTCACATGCACACACATGTGCACGTTTTTCAAAATAAATAAATTAGCTTTTTTTTTGTTTTTAAGGAACACAGCAGAGAGTCAGTGGCAGTGGTGATGGGAGGAATCAGAACCTTACACACTGGGGTGACAGTGTAAAACCTAAGAAACCCAGACCCGTAGGTATAACATGACATATATCCACTAACAGGCAAGTACCAGAAGTTTATAAAAATGCTCTTCGTAATGGCCTCAACTGGAAACCATCCAAATGCGTGTCAACAATGCAAATGAATGACTCTAGTATGTTCGCACAGTGAGAAATCTACACAACAGTGACAACAAATGATCTGCAACCATAACAGCGCTGGGAGCAGTCCCCTGAACACGTCGAGTGAAGGAAGTCAGACACAAAGGAGTCCATACTGCATGATTCCGTTTATACAAAGTGCAAAAACAGGTCTGTCCATGTTGGAGGTTAGGATGGGGACGGCCCTGGGTTGGGGCATGAGGTGGGGGGTGGGGGCAACGACAGGAAGAAAGCTGGGGGCACTGGCGGTATCCTGTTTCCCAGACTGGGTGCTACTGTGTGCACGTGTGCTGCGTGTGTGACAAAGGAGAGTGTTGTACACGTGATTTCTATACCGTACATATTCTCTATTTTGTGTATTTTGTGTGTATAGCAGACTTTCATTACAAACAAACAAGCCAACCGGAGATATTTTGAGGATCTGGCATGACCTGTGAGCACCGGAAGCTAATGAGCCAGCTCTTAGAATAGTGACAATTTAACCCCAAAATAACTAATTTTTCCTCTCGGACCCAAAACTTTTCAGTTGCTTACCTGTAAAAACTTATTTAATTGATTCTTTGACTTTTCCATAAACTTGTGATCTATAGATTTGAAAGGCAGCTTGCTAAGAGAAGGCAACTGGACTTTTTTTAAAGATGGGAAACACTGTGGAGGAAAACATAAAATGTTAGCATCTCAGTCATATTTTTATCTTAGGGGGAAAAGAAGTTCAGAATTATAATTAGAACAAACCAAGTATCTTCTTCCTGTTCTCGCTCCTCTGAGATTTAAGAACAGAAAATCCTCCTGTTCTAATCAGGCTTTAAGGAATGAGGAGGAACAGGACATTTGATGAAAAAAAGGCTGTAGTGCATCCCGAGGCCCACAAAGGCCTGGGCAGTCCTGAGGCCAGGCAGGCCCGAAGCGGGGCCGATCGGGTAGGTTTGTACACTGGCGCGAAACAGCACAGTGCTTTAGGCGGGCACACCTGGCTCACAGACAATTTTTCTGTTAGGATGTGCCTTGTTCACAACATCTCTGTCTGTGGACAAGTTATCGACGCTGACAAAAGAATACAAGGAAACAATGACAAAAGAATATGAAAGAGAGTAACCAGGCTTATAACTTTCTTACCGCCTTTCGCTGGCCAACTGCAACAAGTCTATTAATAATAATGCCGCATATTAATAAACAGTAACAACAGACTTCCCTTTGTGGATGAAGACACTGTGCTAGCAGCGTGGCGTGTATACCACCACCTCTAAGAGTTGGCAATTACTATTCAGTCCCCTTCCACATGAGACAATTAACCATCAGGATTAAAACCCAGATCCGTCTGACCACAGAGTCTGTGTCCTTAATGCCAATTCCCAAACGCCCCAGACTCTGCTGCCGGGAGCCGAACTTCATCACCCACCTGACGGCACAGCCCAGGGGGTCGACAAGAGACGACCACACAGCAGTTCTCTGAAAGTGAAGCTACTGCTATCTCTTCTGCAAGTCAATCAGCTTACGTTTCAGCTTATTTTTCTTACTGGGCCTTTCCCGGTGACTTAGCAGTTAGTTGATCATTAAAGGCATCCTAAAGAAAACATGTCCTTGTAAAAGTTTACAGAAAGGGTAGATACTAAGAAAGTAGTCACGCTTCAATTTCTCTAAAGAATAGGCTCTACCTGTCTCAGCTATAACAAATGAAACTAGCAATATAGAAAACAGAATTAACCCTCTAGCTTGTAAGGCATAGAAATATTAAGATTAAAGATTAACTCTAAAAAGTAAAAGAGCAGAAATGCAAGAAAATAAGCAGAAAGTTTCCTCATGGATGAATTCCCTGAAAAACATTCTGAGAATAGAAACAAAAGCTTGGCGCAAACATATAGGAAGTAGAAAGCATATATAAGCTTGCTGAAAAAGAATCAATAAACTGTCCTGACTGGTTCACTCGAGCTGTGTCCCTTCCTTCGCGCTGATGCTGTCCATCCTTTGGGGTCTCCTGGACAGATCGGAGTGGGTCTCTGACACTCTGTCCCCGTTTCCAAGCACTGGCCTTCATGAAGGCACCGGGGCCGTGTGAATGTGCTTAATAAAACCAGCTGGCATGGAAAAGTCAGTGAGCACGGAGTCTGCCTGCCACAGCCGTTAGTGCTGCTGTCACCCTTGGTGCACACAAGGGTCACAGTAGCACCCACTGGCCTGGCTGTAGCAAGAGAAGTCATGGGACAAGTCACTCATCAAGCACACATAAGTGTTTCGGGTGCTAGAAGAGGAAAAACTAGCCCTTCCAGCGCAGCCCACTGAAGGACCGGCAGTACCATGGCATGTGCCCAAGGATATGTATAAATCAGGGCTCCAATTCAGGGTACGGTTGTAGAGAAACGAAACAGGCACTGAGAATCAGAAG
The DNA here is from genome assembly GCF_003009895.1 of Hyaena hyaena. Lineage (NCBI taxonomy): Eukaryota > Metazoa > Chordata > Mammalia > Carnivora > Hyaenidae > Hyaena > Hyaena hyaena. Next base: position 2,691,842 of record NW_024080822.1, read on the forward strand.
GGAAGACTGCAATTCACTGGGGACCTGAAAAGGTGCTTCCTGTCACAACTGTCAACAGGAAGGGTTCACATTCAAAAACACGAACACTCACATGATACTAATTTCTAAGGGCAAGAAAAGAACCCATCGATCAGCTACAGGTTACAGAAAAAGAGACAATGAGACAAAACGATAGACATGGAATTTTATAAGGTTTATTTCCTCTAAGGCTTCGGTCTACTTGTTTTTGATTTAGTAAGAATATTTTCCACATATGTTTTAGTTCAAAACCTCCTCTCAATTCCTTTCTCTCCTTCCTTCTGTTTTTGCCAGCGACTGATACTAAACTTTGGTTTCACAATGGTTTGTCATAGGGCAAACAACACAATTTTCTGCAGTGTCAATTATACTTAACAATTTTGGCAAAGATTGAATCTTCTACTGAGATCGGCAGTTTGCTTTCCACACTGCCAGGGTGACCAGAGTCCACTGGAGAAGTACTATACTCGGACACTTGGTTGTGGCCACCAACCTTTTAAAAGCATGTGAGGAGGTTACAGAGGACACGCGCAGAGCAAGTAGAGTTGGGAGGTAACCAAAGCCATATAACGTCAGTGGTTCGTTCATCTGTCCGTGCCAGATGGATCGCAGGGAAGCTGACTGGAACGGCAATGCTAAAAACCAGCCAAGGTGAGCATGACCAGGCTTGGCTGGGATCCCTATTGATTAAAGTATGAATAAGCAAAACACGTACTTTGCTTGCACTCATGATGCTCTCCAGCAGCTCACCGCTTTAGTATCATGCTTCTCAAAGCACCAGCTGTCCCACAAACAAAGCCAAAGGTGGACAAGTCACAGATCCAGTGACCGGAAAACCCTATGCAGGAACTCCCTACCTAGAAAGCCACATCAGCTTGGAACCCACCCGCCTAACCACAACTCTGGAAGAACTCAATAGCTCCTTGGTACAGTGAAGGAGGATTGGAAGAAGAAGTCAAAGGGAAACATTTCTAAGTTTGCTGTATGGAAAAAGACATTTTTCTAAGTTTCATTACAAAGTATCCAATTTCTCTTCTGGGATTTATGGAATAGGTAAATGAAGTAAGGGCCTTATTAAAATTTTTCATGAAGTTTAAGATCATGTTTTAAATTTCGTTTTCATTAGAAATATTTTCTCTTACATTAATGGGGATGCCTAGTAATCCCCATTGTTACATAAGCTCGCTATTTTATTTATTTTTATTTTTTTTAATGTTTATTTATTTCTAGGAGACAGAGAGAGAGACAGCGTGAGCAGGGGAAGGTCAGAGAGAGAGGGAGCCATGGACTGAAACAGGCTCCAGGCTCTGAGCTGGCAGCCAGCACAGAGCCTGACGCGGGGCTCAAACCCACGAGCCGTGAGATCATGACCTAAGCGAAAGTCGGACGCCTAACCGACTAAGCCACCCAGGCGCCCCTTTAAACTCGCTATTTTAGAAGGTGTGGTGGGTTTTTTTTTTTTCCATTTGTCAAAGGAAACTTGAATTTATCTTAGAATCTTTATTTAAGGAGGAAAAAACCTTTTTATATCATAAAACAGATAAGACCACATTAAGTGAATATTTATTTTTGGTGGTACGTATTCAAAATTAATTTAAATTTTTTTCTCTGGTTAAACTAATTATGAATGGAAATAATCAACAGTCTGATTGGGGTCAGACTTTATCAGATTAAAGTCTGAAAGTTGACATATAGAAAATAAAACTTGAAAATTTGAAAACAAATAAAAGCACTTGAAGAAGTTACAGTATTCATAAGATAGTGATTAAAAGGGTTTAAAAAATCCCCTTAGGAGAAGAGGTTAAAGGAAAGAGACATATTTCATTTTCAGAAGAGGAGTCTGATAGGTGACCACAGGATTTTACCAATAGTCAATTCATTCTGAGCCAGAGAACAATAAACAGAAACAGAAGTAGAAGTGACTGAAGAGCTTATCAGTTGCTGGAGAAGAGGGCAGGCACCTCCAGCAGGAGAAGAGATGCAAGTCCTGAGAAAGATGGAAGAATACGGAATGGAAAGTAAGATGACCTGGATTCCAATCCTGGTTTGTCCACTATGTACATGTCCTATAATAAACTGACAGAACTCTCGGGTCAGTTCCTCTCATGTTAAATTAAAAGAAGGACCTAGATTAGAAGCTTTCTAATGTTTTTAACTGAAACTCACAGCAGGAAATACATGCTACATTGCAACTCGCACATATTTTTTTTTCCTTTTTTAAAAAAGTTTTTTTCTTCTTACAAATAGTTTATTGTCAAGTTGGTTTCCATATAACACCCAGTGCTCATCCCCATGAGTGCCCTCCTCCATGCTCATCTCCCCCCTCCGCCCCCCCACATCCATCAGACCTCAGTTTGTTTCTCAGCATTCAAAAGTCTCTCATGGTTTGCCTCTCTCCCTTTCCCCCACCATTTCCCCCCTTCTTCTCCCCCATGGTCCTCAGTTAAGTTCCTCCTAATCCTCCTATACGTGCAAACACATGATATTTGTCCTTCTCTGCCTGACTTATTTCGCTCAGCATAACACCCTCAAGGTCCATCCATGTTGCTACACATGGCCAGATTTCATTCTTTCTCATTGCCAGGTAGTATTCCATGGTATAGATAAACCACATCTTCTTGATCCATTCGTCCGTTGATGGACACTTAGGCTCTT